>NC_030421.2:23548886-23666386 GCF_001660625.3 Ictalurus punctatus
TCGGAGTTTGACTTTGTGACATGTTTTCTTGTTCTGTCCTCTCAGTTCTAATGTGCCTGTAGACTGGAAGTCTTGATCAGTTGGCTTTTTATCCAGAAAGGACATTCTAGAGTGCAACCCCTGCTTTCTGCGTTGTGACTCTGTCTCGAGCATGTAGGAAATGGCTGCATGGACATACACATACACATGTGTGCTTTAATGTTCCATCAGCTCATAATGCATTTTAGGAATACATGGAATGTCAAAATGTAGACATCCCTAAACTGTTACAGTTAGTGAAGCATGGTGAATATTTAACGCACTTGGTGAGTATCAACAATTACATTGGAATTATAAGTAATTCTCAGACTTACTCAGTTTGGGGTTGTAAGTAACAGGATTTGCTTTATAGGTAAAGCAGACATCAACGTTCAAACTGTAAATAACAAATTGCATAAATACTAATAATAAAGGCACACTGAAACAGTAACAGTAATCACTAATAAATAATAAGGGACAAGTGGTGCTCTATATTACACACATTTATCATTTATAACAACAAGTAACAGTTAATTATCTCACCAAATACTGTTTCCACACGTTTTCTTTGTCAAGTCAATTTCCTTTGGTGTAACCTTGATTTCCTTCTTCATGCTGATGACAGGTCTGGCCCTGAATTTGATTGAATTTGGTTACATTTCAGTTTTGCTAGTAAGAGGAAGTCAATGAGTGATTATTTGTGAATAATATATTAATACCTGTACACAAACGCAGCATCAGACAGAGATCCAATGGCAAGATCTGGGTAGGAGTTGTCGTCCAAGTCCATGTTCCCAGCCAATGAATAGCCAAACATGTTTATGCCATGAGGTCTACCTTCCAGAATCTGTGATGGGTAAAAAGACATGTCAGTGCTGGGTGTTTACCATATAGTAAGTACCAAAGCTATATTTACTATAGAAAAAAAAAAACAACAGAAAATTGGAAAAAATTATGGTGCACGTTATTACAAAATTGTACAAAATTGCTCAAGATTGTCCATCTCTCTGTTCTTTTTCATAGTAATGGTGTTTTGCTCTCACAGATCATATCCATTATGAAAGCCCATACACATCAGAATAGAGAGAGGCAGCAGAATCATAGGGCAGAGATTCAGACAGGGGAAGCAAGAGAGGGAAATAACTCTTGACCTGAGCTGGTTTGGTGTTAATGCCATAAGCTGATCCATGATAGATGTACACTCTACCAGAGCCTGAATCTGCATAAGGAGCACCAACAGCAATATCTGGCAGAGACAGGGGACAATTAGTGTCTGTCAAAACATACACAAAAATATAAACTTGCTCACAAACACAACAGTCACATAGAACCAAATAAAATATGTCTAAACAAAATACATAATGATAAAATGCAGAAATTGAGGCATAAATGTAAAAAACGTATGTATTTTTTTTTTACATTTTTACTTTGGTGACATATAGCCACAGGAATAAAACATGATTTAGGCATGCTGTTATGGTAAATAATCAATGATGGGGTGGTGTCTCATGTTATCAACAAACTGGAAAGCACTAAAAAGCACAGACTGGACAGTCCTCTGTCCTTACTGACCATTACAAAGCGGTGACAACTGAGACTCCTTCCATGAATGATACATAAATGTCTCCTTACAGAAAGGTTCATAATATCAGATTATGTGGCGCCTTAGATTATGTGGCACACCAGCCAAGTACGTTCTACTATAGAAATGAAGTGCATTAAAATAAACCTGTGATATGCCTTGAAGCAGACACTATTGTCAAAGCTGTGCTGTTTTGGAAAATTAATCTACGCTGTCTGACTAATCACATTCAGGAATACAACAGTGCTGTGGTATACACAAAATTATCGTACACATAAAATATATTGTAAAACTTTCTTATTTGCTTAATATAAAATCTCCCACATTTTGCCTTAAGCATGTACATGTGGACATACAGTACTCTATATGTATACATGTACACATGAGCACCACCAAAAATATTCATGAGCCCCAAATGCTCCCACCTTCATAGGAATCCAGATTGATGTCTCCAATATTCTCCACTGCCAGTCCAAACATTGAGTCTTTAGTTCCATTGAGGCGGATGGGGACGACAGTGCTCCACTTTCCAGCCTTGTTGATGTAGACATACACTGCTCCCCCCACCTCACCATCTCTCTGGAAGAACTGAGGAGCTCCCACCACAATGTCCTGCCATCTGGAGGAACATTCACACACGCACAGGATGACATGTCACCAAAAACACAACAATCCCATAGTAATGTACTAGACCTGTCATGTCTATGGCTGCATTCACAGTATGTGTATGCAGTATGTAGCCTATTTGAATTGAACTCTGGTTTGTTTTTGGAACACTTTGTTTGGGCAGGTGTGAACACAGTAATCACAGGCATGTGCAGGGAAAAACAACCTGTCTCAGGACACTACCAAGCAAACTGAGGTGTGGTTTGATTTCAGTGAAAACATGATTCAACGTGTTTTTCACGTTTTCAACGAATTCAAATTTGAAGTGATTGATCAATGAAAGATTTTGGCATGTAATATATTTCCATATTCTCATCCTCTTACTGTGATTTTTTTTTTCTGTTTTGCTTAAAGCTGGCTTTACACTGTACGTTTTTTGGCCTGACTTTGCTCTCATATACCAGTCCAGAATGTATAAGGTGATGTGCACACCGGTGGCCAATTCAGTGCCATTGCAACTTCTGGAGGTGCCAGACTGCTGCATCTAAAATCGATTGAAAGGAATTTTGCATTAGATGACGCAAAACTTATGTGACAGCTGCAAATGATGGCAAAACAAAAACAAAATATGGGATTTAATAGAAGAATGGTTTGCTGAATAGTGGTAGCAGGAACAATGTCTCATTGAATGTCCCATTTTAACACAGCCATGAACAACTCCAAACTCTTCTTCTTTGCCTTTTTCTCTAGACATAACTTTACCACTATTACAACAAGGGCTTCTTTCTGTTTATGCAAGCCCATTTTCTACATGAGTCCAGATCATGCTGATTGATGCAAGCAGAATATAGTAATTTCTTTTAATCAAATGGTATATCATTAGAGGCTCTTTATCGTATAATCTGACATGGAGAACAGGTTATCGCACATTCTGTTATAGAATTAAGCCAAGATTAGCCAAGATAATTGGGAGCATCTCTTATAGTGTGACAAGTAATAATATTGCAAAACTGCTGAAGTCACATAGTCTTAAACCAGCCTGAATTTGTGCAATGTGAAAATATTCATTCATTCATTCATTCACAGCTTCAGTAACTGCTTTATCCTGTTCAGGGTCATGGTGGATTCAGAATCACGGGAACACTAGCTGTGAGGTGGGAACACACCCGGTTGCAAAACTCTGCACAGAGAGTAACTCAAGCGCAGGATCGAATTGGGGACCATGAAGTTGTAAGGTGTTAATTCTACCAGCTGCACCACTGTGCCACCCAGGGTGAAAAAAAAATCAGAAAACAAACCAGAGATATCAATAGATTAGAACGAGACAAGAGAGCATTACACCTTTAGTATAATGAATATCGTTGCATTATATTTCTGTCTTGAGAGCATAGACAGAGCAAGATGCTCTCGTTTTAAGCAATTCCAGCTGGGTATGGCACATACCCATCTCCATTGAGATCCACAACTGCTACATCGTATCCAAATGAAGAGGCAAGTCCAGGTCCTTCTAGCACATACTCTGGCGCCAGCATGGTGGACACCTCACCCTCTTTCCTCAGCAGCACCACTGCTCCACTGTGGTTGGCTCTCGGAGCTCCAGACACCACAATCAGTTTGCCCTTCTCAGTAATGTTGTAACCAGAATCCAGAGAGAAACCTTGGGACAAAAATTTCAAATATTTTGAAGAACTTTTAAAGTTTACTTTTTGATAATATAAATAAACACATTACAGAGATATGGATAAGTGCTAGCCTCATGATATCATTTGCTCTTAAAATAGAACTTCATACGGTATAATGAATAAGGCCGATACAGTGTGCAAATGTGGAAACATTAAAAAATGCATTTTTCAGGCCGTTAAAGTAGTTTATGCAATAACGTTAATTAGTTAAAAAGGTTGAAGTAATGAACACACATTCCATGGTGTTCCATGGTTCTCTCCATGGTGTGCTAGACCAAACTATGAAGACTGTATTGAATAATGTATTGTGCGTAAGATTAAGAATCAGAGAATAAATAACTGAAATATTTACAAATGTAACACTAATAATGGTTATGATTTCACTTTAGGTGCATGATTACACTCTGTGTTCACAGATATGTTAGGAAGAATATCGAACAACTTCATGAATGAACTGTAACATTTGAATGGTTGTGGGTTTTGTTGTTGTGGATGAACACAGATTCCAAAACTCAAATATTTAATATTTATTTTTTACCACAATTTGAATCACTAATTCAAAATTTTGGAATTTGGAATAATGTGGTGTTAATTGGACAAAAATGAGTTAATGATATAAATATGTTATTTACCTGCAACTTAATACTTGTGAGAAATTCTACATACGAATATGAATTAAAAGTATAACAAATATAACACTGACAAATTCTATTTGCCATTACCATATTAAGGATAAAAACTTTAAGGTTAAATATACTAAAATCCTTAGAACTCTGTGGTCTCAAATATCTAAAAAAAAAAATATATATATATATATATATATATATATATATATATATATATATTCTTAATTTTATATATATATATATATATATATATATATATATATATATATATATATATATATATATATATATTAAGTATATATATATATACTTAATATATTCTTAAGCTCTGGGCAGTACATCTACTGCTCTGTCAATCTGTCAGTGTTGATGGTTGACTTGAACAAAAAACGATGACTGAATGCACACTAAATGATACAAGATACACATATACTGTACTGTACAAAGACAAGTAATGTTCAGCAAGCACAGTTCCCACCTAAGTAACTGTTAGCAGGTACAGGCACCAGTTCTGGATCCAAACGACTTTCATCCCCAACCTCATATGGGCCGTCATCATAAAAGCCCATTTCCAGGAGAGTGTTGTTTTTTTGCTCTACTCGCACAATTCCTGTGAGTATGAGGCATGGACATATATCAGGGCATGGCTGGAAGCTGTAAAGACCAAATTAAACTAAAAGCTCTTCTCTCAGACAATGAGGATATGCACAACCTAGTTACTGAACAAAATCTTTATGGATGAGCACCACACATGCTCATGATATAAAATGTGTTGAATATTAGTACTTAAATTGTGAATGATTTAACTAAAATAATAATATGATTTACAGTGAAACTGAGTGATTCTGTGTCACAGAAAACTAAAATGGTTTCCTGGTTTCAATTTTCTAATTATCGCTTCATGAGTTGAGCACTGCACAATGTGCAGTACAAGCCCTGTGATGGACTGGCATCACGACACTGGCATCTCTCGCCTTGTGCTCAGAGTCATGATCGCTCAGGAAAGAAACTAAGAACTGCAGCTATACGTCTTCATTCACAAACTGCTCCGTAAAAACACAGACCAAAAAATGGCAGATTTACCAGTACAATAAATCTTCCTGAAACATTTTAAACCATGCACAGTCCTTGATTAAACAACTATACCTTTCCAGTTATAAGCTCCTGGGGCTCCAAAGATGACATAATGGTAGTCTTTGGTGAAAGTTGCAGCCAGACCTTGCTGACAGGCACCAAACCTCTCATGACCCCTGGGACGACCTTCACAGAATTTCCAGTTGCCGCCATCTTCATCTGACTGGCCATCAATGCTGAAATCCTGACTGAGTAAGTAGCAGCGCCCAGTAATGTCCCGTGACTCCTGTGGTGTGTTCACAAACAGCCGTCGCTGGTATCGGTGAGCGCAGGTCTGCCAGAGAAATGGAGAACACATCACTGCAAACACATCACTTGCATACATACTATTATTAGTAGTATAAACAGCGTGAAATGTTACAGTATTATTGTGACAGCAAGACTTACCACAATCTTTCCACCTGGCCCCTGACTCTGCACAGTCACCCCCATCCACTGATTCTCCTTACTCTCCACACGCATATCAGCTAAAATCAGAATATTAAAAACATACGTTTTACACTTGGTTTGCACTGTCAAACATCTTATTGCTTAACACAGGGGTTTCTTTTTATTGTGGACTGTGTGTGAGTGTGTTTCAGCTAGTCGATAGTATGATGATATAATAAAAAGAACTTTATACTTCTTTTGTCTTTAAATTTCAAATTTCACAAACAAATGAAAAAGAAAATAGTTTAAAATTGTAACATCGGCTGCCTTATGTATCAATTGAATCAAAAATTGAAATCTTGCAAAACTAACCGTCATTGTCGAACTCAATCCGATTACAGTCATCCGTATGAGTGGTGATGTCACAGCTGTACAAACCCCCAGTGATGTTTGCACCCTGATTGGATAAAGCTTTGGCCCTAGGAGCTCCAATCAGAAGTCTACAAAAAATGCATTTAAGATATAAACGGTTCAATATTTACATATATCTACAAATATACATTTATATGTATAAATGTAAATTTGAAAAAAATATATGTATATACATTAATATATATATATATATATATATATATATATATATATATATATATATATATATATATATATATATATGTATATATACAAAAAGCATCCAAGTTAATGAATGCAAAATAGACAATAGATACGAAATATCCAATATTTTCTTTTTCATGCAAAGCTCCTCTCTACCTAAAGATTACTATGAGAATAGTAATCCATGTTCAAATACTTTCCAATATTTGTATTAGGGAAAGGGAGAGGTCACTTTGTGATGATATGGATAGATGACAGATTACATTAGCACCAGCTGTCTGTCTCCTGCCCTCTTCAAGCAGATGGGCTGGGTTAATAATTTATGTACTCCCCTGTCATCATACTGGGATAAAACTCACACAGCACTAACCACAAATTAAGCAATATAGCAATTCAAATTTATTTATGCACATAATTATGAGAATGATTTAACTTCGTTGTACAAAGAAACGACAGACACACACTTCTAAGGAGGTTTCTGTTCAGGCAAGCACACATAGTGTTTTGTCTGCATAAACTCTTTGACTCTTTGTAAAACGTGACAACGTTGTACCAATAACCCTCTGGTGTGTTGGCCCACTTAGCTCAAATTAACACATAACTCATTATAACTGCAGAGTGACTTATTCTAACAAAACTTTTCAGTAGGGCCACTGGCAAGGCAGACTTTCATAAATTCACTGTATGAAGCTAGTTGCATAAGGAACAAACAACGACAGTTAAAGTGCCTATGGACTCACTTTTTCCGGGCAAGGCTCTGTAGACTAGAGCACAGAAAATGAACACATAAACACATTAGACGAGTGGAAAGAAAGCAAGTGTTCAAAATGAGCCCAGATTTTGAAAGAGCTACTGTTAAAAGATATTATTCAGGAGACCTTATACACTTATACACACCTTGTACACTGTTGCATGGGGAAAGTAAGTGAATGAAATGTTATTATCTGCATGGAAATATGCCTCTGGTGTCAGAATTAACAGAACTAAACATTCCGTATAGCAACTCTAAGGATATTAATCTACGGATATGGTATACATGAAAGAAAACTAATAAGTCTAGTCAGTGTGCCTTTACTTACAACTAAATAGACATTTAAAATACATTTATACATTTAGCAGACGCTTTTATCCAAAGCGACTTACAAATGAGGAAATACAAGCAAAGCTACATATAAAACAGAGAACAATACTAAAGTAGCGATACCATGCAAGATTTTTAATTGAGTTCTAGAAAAGCAAAGTGCACAGAGTAGCGGTGTAAGAGCCAGAGTAATGTTTGTTTGTTTTTTTAGGATAATGTGGGGTTGGCATTTTAGGGGTTAGTTATGTGCTCACGAAAGAGGTGTGTCTTTAGCTGTTTACCTAGGTGATTGAAAACTTTCATAGAAAAATGCTTTTCTTGCAGTAAAGATGGCAGTTATGGGGTCCAGGACTATTTGTGGATGCATTTGAATTTGCATATATATAAAACCTTTAAAAATGTTTAATATTCAAGTGTCTGGTAACTTTTTGTCTTAGCCAATATGACCCGATATTTTGTTTCACTTAAAAATACTATATCAACACACTGGGCCCAAAAACAAAACAACAAAAAAAGAAAATCAGATTTAGAAAATTATGATTTTTCTTTACTCAAAATCACAAACACACATAACAATGCCTTTTGAGGCCTTCAATATGTATGTAATATAGTGAAAAAAGAAACAAGTAGGAAAAAAATATATTCTGTACAATTATTTAGAAAACAGTAGATTACTACATCTGTTTCTACCAAACACCATATTGAAGGTTCAAACGAACACTTTCGACAAACGTATTACTTGAATTGAACTGCATTTTACTACACCAAAGCATTGACTCCATACACAAGGTAGAGATTTCGAGCTGTTACTTTGAAAGCATTACAATACAAGTTTAATTTGTATATCACAATATACATTTTATTTCAGTTCGCTTCTGTTTATTTCCATCTGTTTCTTTCCAAGGGAAAAAAGCCAGGTAAAAGTTGGTTTGGAAAGAGCATGCACTATTCCAACTCTCAGAAAGACTTGTTGAATTTAGCACGTCTCTGAGGGACAACATTGGCATTTACTCGCCGTGGATTACAAACTTACGTCTACCAAATATCTCAACACACTAGGAACAGGCCAGTCATTATAGTGGAGAGAAATCTCCTCTTTTCATCTGTGAACTCAGAGTCCCCTAATCTGCTTTGCAGCATGTGTTCATTCAGATGAGTGGCCCACTAAGCTGTGGGAACCACAGAATGCTACACAGGATCGTTACTGGGCCACTCAGCCTTAAGAATGAATGAGGGACTTCATGCTGATCAAAGGATTATCATCCCTGTCCACCATATAGACTCGTTCCTGGCCAAGTCTTGGTCCAGTGCATAGACCCTTACTCAGTTATTCTACGCCTCTTTCTCTCTCTGAGCCCAAAAAATGTCCGGATACTAAAGCAATCACTCCATATAAGTCACCAGAGATGTCACGAGAAACTGATTTTAGAATTTCCATATCATAATATCATAATTTTATAAGGAATATGATATGAGGCCATATAGTTAATGAATATACAACTCATCCAATGTGAATGTAGAGAATTTATTAGTCCAGCAAACCACAACCCTACGCCCAGACCCACCCAGATATTTAAGGCCACATGAGCTCTGAGAATTAATATTTCATTCAAGCATGCTTTAAAAAAACAAAATACGAGATCTTTATGTTCTCTGAAAGAAGTCAATTCAACCTATCATACTGCTTATTTGTAACCATTAGTCGTAGTAAGTCAAATTTTAAATGAATTGGGTGTAGTTTATAGAGAGAGAACTTAAGTAGCTTGTAACTGAAACTGAGTAATGCATACTGGCATATCCAACCACCATAACATACATAACATAGTTTGGTAATTTGTGTGCTGGTAAAAAATATTGTATATGTTGTACTGTGTGTCTTTTTGTGTTTGCTCTTCTTACACTGTACACAGCTGTTTTCTCACAGCCAGATGGTCTGCAGCAGCTGGTTGCAACATATCACTTTTCCAATTTACAATTCTCTACTACTTTATTAAAACTGACATTTTATCAAAAAGCACAAGTTCACTGCAATTACCAAAAACACTTTTTAACTAGTTGTGGACTATGGATGACATTTATTCTGCATTCCTGTGTTACTACAAGGCAAAATTATAACAGCTGGCTGATAAACAGTCGCCATCAGTTGTCACTGAGCTCATACCACAGAGCTCTTACTGAAATGAATGGATGCTACATTTATAGTTCAGTATATAGTCACAGAAACTTTATTGACACTTAATATCTTATAATCATAATAGAAGCTGATTTTGGTCAAGCTAGGTTTTGAAAGACTTCTTTATAGTCATAAACCATGCAACTGTTTACCAGTAAACAGCTGCAGTCCAAGATACAAAAAATACAATTCAATACAAAAAATAACAGCAACTGTTCAGCCTCTGCAGATTTCAAACGCATCATCCAAAACACATTAAAGGTATATTTCAAAATGGTAATTAAATATGTGACCATGTAATAATGTTACCTTTCTGCAGTTTTTCAGCCCTAGAAAAACCTAGATATGTCTAGAATTTAAAATAAATCAGGAATTTATTAAGTTTCATTCTTGTGTATCACTATGCCCTAGACTACTGTTCATCTAAAGAGATGCCAAACAACAATACACGACACAGTCATGTACTATTAAGAGCTAATGTTGGCACAGTGAACTTGCAGATTTAAAACGCTTGCTTCTGCCTTTCTGTCTATCCTGTTACATTGGCACAGAGGGTGGAACATTAGCACAGTGTGAGTAAGATGTCTATTTTCTAAGTTCACTCTTAAATAAATACCAATCTGAAAAACATATGACAAGTGAAAAGATGGCTAAATGTTTCATTTTTATGCTGTAGATAGCTGTGTAAATCAATAGAAAGAAGACAGGTTATCTAAGTAAATTAGCTATGAAATCTGGCCCACATTCGGAATGGGACCCAGAGATACAGTTACACCATGCTTGTTCACACAATGTACTCATCCTCAAAGCCTTGCATTCCACTCCACTGGACTGCATATTTTATTTCCACATACAGTACCAACCCTATACAGTTTACACCCTGCAAATCTACGGTAACAGATAGACATCCAAATTCATAAATATTTATCAACCTAACTGATCAGTGATTGATTTGGTTTTTGTGTATCTTTAGTCTCCTGTACATCTTGAATACATATCTTGTCAGCAAGCAAAAGGATGTCAAACTCACTTTAATATTACCATATTTAATATTTATATGCCCTGCTCTAGACTCATCAATATACCCTCTCCTTGTTCGTGTCATCTTTCCCTCCTTTTCTCTATTTTTTTCTGTCTTTGGTAAAATCATGAGACAGCTTAGGAATTCCAAGACTCCATAAAACCAATAAATATAATGAACTCTGCTTGAGACAAGACCATTAACTAACCTGATTCCAGGTTCAGTGTGACATGCTCTTCAGTCAAAGTCAGCCAGTACAGTTATTCAAAAGTAATATGGACTTTCTCAAACACACACACACACACACACACACACACACACACAGACACACACACACACACACACACACATATATATATATATATATATATATATATATATATATATATATATATATATATATATATCACTCAACTAGCATTCAGTTAGCTTATTACAAAAAACATAACACATTTCAGGTCCATGATGAGACTCTATGACTTTCTAAAGTTCAAAGTTTATAGTTAAAGTGTTAATGTATACAAGTCTGTGTTTGTCTATTTGCCCAAACCCCACTCAAATACAATATGTTCTGGGTGGCCTTTCACATTTGTCCACCAAACTCATCTTTTACCTCTCACACTGCCACTCAGTCAGCTCCACCTGATACATCAAGTCAGTAATCGGACCACCATGCAGTCTAGAGGCACCACATCCAGAAACCAGAACCAACACTACAGCCTGTTCAAGTTAATGAAGTTGATGAAGTGCTCAAATGTACCATGTGAGGTTCCTGCACTAAAAGCATTTAAGATATCATTGGCATCAAGTCTAAATAAAGACAATAAAACTCTAAAGTGTCATTTTTCACAGTGTCATCACACATTTGTTAAGCCTGCTCATCTCTACTGTATTATGTGATTACTTATCAAAATTTCACTGCATTCTACAAAAAAAAAAAAAAGGTGAGAATCAGTGGAGCAGAAGAATACTCTCTGGACGACTTTGGGCGACTTCTACAGGCTGTTCTCCATTCACTCAAACAACGAGAGGTCTTCGAGTCCCCTCCATAAGGCACATGGCTTAGTCTAGGAAACTACTTACAAACAATATATACTGGAATGAAGTGCATTTTTTTAGCACCGCGGTGTATTTCAGGGCTTCCTTACCAACTCAGCATCAAACATAGTTTAGAGAAAGAACAGAGACGAGAAAGCGAGAGGAAAGCAGGTGCATGGATGGCGCGCACTACAGGGATCAGCATTGTGCCCCTCTCCCCTTCCTTATAGCATTTCAAAGCTTGTTTACACACACTGTTCCTTTAGTTTAATGAATGGCTATCATCACTACTCACTTTCTCTTATCCACTGGTTGTAGCTGCCGGTGCAGTGCGAGAGAGAAACCAAAGAGGCTGCCGGGATCCCCGTTCTTCCTCAACGCGTTTTCTGTGTCCAGGTTAAATGCGCTTGCAGTTGCCAATAGCAGCAAAAGGAGAAAAATCCACACATTGAGAGAACTCCGCAGACCAGAAATCTCCATAGTGTTTGTATGTACGCAGTGGGAAAATATGTGCGCTCTTTTCCTGGAGAGCGCACAGCGCTTTATGCTCAACTTCTATACTGACAAGTTTAGTGAGAAAGCTCCTCCTCAGGCTCGGTCACAAACCCCCATCCCCCTCTCTTTATTCAAGCAAAACCCCCTGTACAGCTCCCTGAGTGCAACCCTTCAAGCTGAATGAACATCTAGTGTGCACAGCTGGACCTCCATAAACAATATAATTAACAATTAAAAGCTATTAATTAAAGTAAAAAAATTTTAGGCCTGGCTATAAGAGTTATATGTACGTTTTTGTGTAATAATTTATTTGACCACAATAGGATAAGCTCATTGGACGATAACTACCATTATACACATACATATACATATGTATATGCACTGCCATAGTGTGTGTGTGTGTGTATATATACACCACCACTTCAATGTTTTTTACATGGTTTACAATGTTTACAATGTTGACAGTTCAATCTCTGTGCTGCTGTAATAGGTGAAGTTCCCTCTGGGATGAATAAAGTGATCTATCTATCTAGCTAGCTAGCTATCTAATAGCCATTTCCCTTATAAATAAAAAACAAAAAATAAGTTCAGCTTAACATTCAACATAAAATGAAGACTTTGGACGTTGTATATTGTTAATGCATTATACAGGTGTAATTGCACTTGAATTACTTTAAATATATTAGACTTTAAACATGCATTACAGATCATGCTCAGTCACAGTACTGAAAATAATAGGCCTACATATAGGCTTAGAGCCTTTTACCTAGGTAATCTCTGCTACTCATACATTTAAGGCAATATCAGCAACATTAACCTGGGTCACAGATGGCAGGCAGTCAACTGTGAAACTAATCAACTAGACACATAAACCACAAACCCCACACACAAAGTGCACCACAAGCGTGTATAGACCCTGGCCACTTGTTTTAAGCCACACCACTGCACTTAAAACAATTTAAAACTGTGGGCTTACTAAAACCGGACAACAGTCAAGTTGCATTTTAATTGGAACAGATTATAAGTGAAATCGATTATACTGGATGAAAACAATATCTGTGAATTTTCCACACATGTACTTTCAAACACGATGCCTTTATTTCTGTCCACTGATACATCGCATATAGTATTACAGTAATTATTAGCACATAGTATTACAGTAATTATTAGCACATAATAGATACAATAAATAGTTCATTCCTAGTAAAATAACAGCAGCCCAATACTAATGATCAATATTTCATTAAATCCTTTTTAGAGCAAGCATGTCATTAAGAAATTAACAATGAAAAAGTGTAGACCTGACAATTTATGTCTTTACAGGTTATTTGGGTTGATATATTAATAGTGGAAGAGTTCTGCATCCAGGCATGAAGTGTGATATGTTGGTGGCCAACAAAACCCAGTGGTGCAAAGTTTATGAGGCACTGCCAAATGACATAACACAAATAACAAAATGACAATGTGAAATTTAACAAATAAGTTAAATTCATAGACACAATACAAATGTAGTCATGTGCACTATGATTTCATCAGAAAATGTGAATATAAAAACAGGTACAACTTTAGCTGATCAGGTCACAATATAACACAATAGAAATATTGAGGATATTGCAGTTTTCTCACAACACTGTGTCTTCTGACCCTTTAAGCCATGTATTTCAGAGATTGAGAGGTCTTTGTAACTTCAGAATTCTGGGTTCATGTTTGTTCATCTCCCCTTGCTGCCCACACTCTTGCCACATTGTGCATCAGTGAATGACAGTGTTGTGTGCGCTCTGCTGACTCAGTGTGTGGACACAGACATTCCCCCAGCATGACAAAAGAGGAAGTGACTGGGCCCATAAGAAATTAGACCTATAATGACTATCAAATAAAGAACATACTACACGGTAACAGGCATCTTAGTATGCATTTGGCTTTGAAAGAAATTTGCATGCATTTAAAGGGTTTAAATTAAAGTGGTGAATTTTTAGGTTAAATCTAGAATCATCAGTTGGTTCCTCTTGGGAACCCTTAAATGATCTACGTAGAGTGTTTTGCTGTCAGATAGGGTTCTGAGTAGATTCCGTTTAGAAACCTAAGAAACTTAACTATCCATATAATCCCTGTACGTAGGATGATGGATAGTCAAAGTTCAAAAGAGTAAAGGATATAAGTGAAATTGGGCCTTTTTATTAATGCTAAAAAGATAAGAAACATATGTGTGGCCTTCACTGAGCTTTGTAGCTTTTATACTAGCCGAGTGACAGGCATTAAGCTTTACAATAATCACAAAGACCCATTATGTCATTGTGATGGCCATAGCTAAGGCATTTACATGTGTGTAGATTGGAGAAGACAGATGTTTGTTGGGTACAGAGTCTCTGGGTTACTGAATAACAAAAGGTGACAGTGACTGACAAAATGCACACATGACATTTTAGTTCTGACAGTAGGGTGCTTTGCAGACAATAAAGATACCAACAGTCAATAGTTGTCATGCTGTTAGAAATATCAATATTTCTTGGAATAGTTCTTCTTATGTTGTTGTTGTTGTAACTCTGAAGCTAGAGTGCTATGGCAGACTTGTCAGCTAAATCACATAAGAACTCTACAGCTTTCTGTTATAAAATAATTCTTATTTTAGTTGTCTATATTTGTTAATTATTTTTTGAGTGTGAACAATTCTTAACTTCTCAAACGTCCTTGATAATTAAGGATTCGTTAAAAGGTTCTTGGAACTCTTTCTGATAGGAGAGTACTCTAATTTAGGGATCAACATAAACCTTTAAAGTTTCCCCAAGAGGAATAACTGAGAACCTTTAAAACCATTACAAAATTGCCCCAAAAGACCTGTGCTTTACATCTGGAAAATGATAAATTGCTTAATTGTATACTCTATAGATCCACTTCTATTGATTAGGGTCAAGAAACATTTTCCGAGCAGGCTTAAGCAAGTTATATTATACTGCATGTATGATATAGATTTGTTAACCATTTACCAACAGCAAAAAACAGATCGTGGGTGGCCAAGTAATATGAGATAATAGAGAGAGCACTCAAATTCTCCTTAAAAAGAGGTAACCTGAGAGAGAGAGTTTACAAAAGACCACTCCAGGTGCAACCCCAATGATGCAAACTTTCTGAGATTTGCTTCATTCATTCAAGCATCTGTTCATTCTACTTAACTAACATGCTGCTGCATCATTCCAGTAGACAGTACACAAAATCTATTAAGTGATTTAAGATCTCATGCTCTTATTTATTATAGTCCAACCTGAATGGACATGAAATCATAGGAGTGAATTTCACACCTTATGCTTTTCACACTAATATTAACTGTATGAAACTTTTCATATGAGTTGGCCAATTTGTATTAATTAATTAATTCTTAATGTAAAGAGAATAAAATCAATTAATGAGTTCAACCAGCTGAGCAAGAACAGAGTACCCATACTAAAGCTATCCAAGGTTAGAGTTGGAAAACCTAGTTTAAATATTAATGAGCACAATATTCTACTAGCTAACCATCCACCACACTGTGTCATAGTATCTATGAAGTGTTTTTATGACCTCTATGCAAAGGTCATACTTGTAACCAAAAGGATCTCCCCTCAGGGACAAGCTGAAAAACTCTGAAATGCTTCTATCATGTCTGCTCTTGGTTGCCATGTCTGCTGCTGTCCTATATGATACCTGTTAATGAGAAATCCTGGACTCTAAACCCCTCATGCTCTGCATGAGTGGCTGCATAAAAAGTGCTGTTTAAACCACACCAAGCAGCACATCTGTCCATGTTGTGACAGCACAGGCTCTTTTGTGCAACACGAAGTGCTGTAAATCTAGCCAGCCCTCTTTTCACAAAAGCCCCGCTCCCTTTTTACGAGTGAGAAAAGGGGGGAGAACTGCCCTGGGAACAATGAGGATGTCAGGGCGCTTGGACACCAGTGCATGCTTTCTGACTGAGCTCCTGAACCCCATTTTATAGTGAAGATGCTAACATGGTGTAGTTATCCCATTAGTAGTATTCCATAGTATTAAATTTTATAAGTAATAAAAAAAAGTAATTTGATGAAATAGTTATTGCCTTTTTTATATACCTTTAATTGTTTCTCATAAAAGTAAATAAAGTTTAGCCTAATTGTGATGAGTTAATGCAAAGAAACCTCCGATCAAAGGGGCATTAATCAGATAAACTGCACATCACGAGGAGCAAACAATGTAGTTGCTAAATGAGCAAATGTAAATAGGAAATTAGTGACCTACCACAGCAAATTTTCCCTGGGAAGGAAAATGAAAAGAAAAAAACAAACATTAATAGCATTTAGGAGATGGTATTATTACAATTTAAAGTTCCTTTTATGTCTCTTCCTGAATCATGTAATCTTCTTCTAATGTACAACTGACACATACATGAAAGAATATATTTCCCCCAAAATGATAACTCTGATTGCTAACTCTGTAACATTTCACATTCTATATCAGGTTTACAGGCACTGCTATTTCTAAATAAGCTGTAAACTGTAGTAACGGACTGTATGTAAGCATGAACTCCACTCAACTGAATCCACACACAGGGTATTCACATGGGGGTAAACAAACATTAACTTATGTACTTTTTAATTTGTTCTGCTCTCCCTGTATGTCTGTATGTTTGGCTAAAGTTAGGGTTAGGGTTAGAGTTTGTAAGGGGGAGATGGTAACTAAGGTGATAACTAGCCCAGTATTCCCTGTTGCCTATATGTAGTAACTTCACTATAAATACCATTTAGCTAAATAGACTAGTATTCAATCACTGTCCAATTAATTTGTAAAAACATTACACAATTACTTTTAACCACTGAGCATGAATTTCTAAAACATAACTGTTTTTATGTGACATTTTCTGTGTGAAACATTGCTTACAGTTCATTTCTACAAGAAAGTAAAGCATTCACATTTTAGACTGCTATATTCAGCGACAGAGGTGGATTTATGGAGCTCTGTGCTGCATGAGTACTTTTGTATAAATGTGAATGTTTAGGGCAGCAGGGGAACAGCACTCCTCAGCAGGGCAGTTCACAGCTGATTACTAACACAATAGAAGTCAAATCCTTCACTTTCTCCACCTCCACTTCCCCCATACACACCCACTACACACTGAATAGGTGAAGTCACTGAGGTGGTAGTGGACCACGTCATTAAAAATGCGGTCCATTGATGTATTTTTGAGAATCCAGGCATACCTTAACACTGCGCTGTTATCACACTTTATCAAATGAAGCTATACGGTATAGTATCATATCACTAGTTTTTGATTACCAGTGATGATTTATTGATTTGCACCAATGATTAAGGGAATTGTTATTCACATTCACATAAAATCTCTCTTCAAGATATGACAGATATATAATGTACTGTAATACATACTGTATATAAGATAAAAGAAAGATGACAAAGACTTTTTTCTTAACTAACAAAACATTTAGCATGCTAAGTGAGCAGCTAGAGTACTTAGTATCCATGTCTTCTTGCTCTGATCAATCCAGGGTCAATAAAGCAAAGTTCAAGGGTGTTTTTTTTTCTCTGAAATAGAAAAATAGATTAAAGTTTAAATGTGCTGTCAGCATGACGGCAACCCTGCACACATAACAATAACATGTTTTTAATAGTTCTTATAGTTGTACTAGACATATACACATTTACATTACAAATGCATATATAACATCCTGTTTACCTACAAACCTTGTACTTCACATTACTATTACTGCATCTATTATACTGCATATACTTATTTAATGATATAATGCAACTGAAAAAAGTTCTGAAAGCCCTCAAAACCTATACATTTATGCAACTGGGACCTACATATCAATTTGACATGTCATGTATGTTCTGTTCATCCACATTTGTTCTGTTCACAACATCCACATTTTCTGAAATCCGCCATGAAAGGGACAAAAGGCACAGTCACTGCATCAGAAGTTGGCAGCATATACTACTACTGAATGTAATTTGATATGATACAGCAGCTAGATGGTGAATTTATAACATATAGAAATAATAAATACTAGAAGTATTTTGAGTGTTATTGGGTTGGACTGACTGCAAACATTCATCATCTAATTTGTTTTCATTATCCATATGCTGTAAGGTGGTGCCTTTATTTATAGTGGAGGATGTGTGTTCAGTCTTTAACATGGCAGCCACACAACACATAAAAAGTCAGACACTGCCTCCTATTCTCACATGATCCATTAAAAACTATAACTCTAATGATTCCATACAGCACATCTGCTATAGACTAAATCTGACGCCAGAATAGGTGTTATATGCGTAGTTAAAGCTTTATTTCAGATTGGTTATCAATTTTGCCCTTCTTCTAAAGAATTCGGTATGTGGCATGGCAATACTGATATTAATCTAAAGTACATAAGTGCTGTTTCACTAATGTGAAAATTAAAATAGGTTTAGTCTACATTTTACACACTGGTAATCTTGAATTAGACAACAGTTTGAATTGAGAAAATTTGGAACGAAACTACTAAAGCATAAAAGATCAAATATGCTCAAGTATAAAAAAAAAAAAGTAAATCCAAATAATATTACATTACTGTCACAATCCATGCTATACAGATACAAAGTTTTATATGTACATTTTACAGAATAAAATGTTTTCATTTATTTGAATACAGTTTTCACAATCACTTAAAATATCATAAATACTCTTAAAATACCGAAAGAAGAAGTGAATTGTTGGAGCCTGGTGCCGTGTGTCATATAGTTACACTTCACAAAAAAGTTCACTAAACCTACTGCACTCAAAAGATAATATAAAACAGAAAATCCTCCAAAATTTAAATATTAAGGAAAGGTGCATATTAAAATGATACTATAGTATAGTAGTGCAGTGATACTATAGTATAGTAGAGCAATGGTGCTCTCTACACTTAAGCTCAGTTCTTTCAGTGAAGCTTTCAGTGTGTCATCGAAGCCCAGTACTGCTGAGATATTAGCTGAATAATACAAATCATAGCTCAATAGCCAAAGTAATGTCATGATCTCTGCCAGCTATACGTTATATAGAATTTATCTCTTATACATTGAAATTCTCAGAACTAAGGGGCCTGGTCTTACACGGAAGAAAATGGTTTTATAAGTGATTTATAGATCACACTGAACTCTGCAGATCCATTAGTGAAATTTAATTTTCCCTGGTGAAATATTAGCAGTTAGAGTACCTAGTATTCACATTTCTTGCTCTGAGTGATCGAGACACAGTTCAATGAATAGATGAAATGTGGGGAATAGGAAAGGAAAAAATTAAATGTGCTACCAGAATGGTAGCAAAACCAGTGCCCATAACTTAATATGAATTCTCGAACCTTGTGCCCAGTGTTGCTGGGATAGACTCTGGATCCACTGTGACCCTAACCAGGATAAAGCAGTTACTGAAAGTGAGTGAATGAGTGAGGGAGTGAGCATCATTCTCCTGTCACTATGAGAAAAAAAAAAGCTGTTTAGAAATAAACCTATTTTTCCATTATTCAACGTTTTTACTTTGTATACAGATATGAATGTAGCATGCAGACCTTCCCACATACTTTTAATCACATTAAATGACAGCCTTTTCAAAAGGCAATACCATTTATTTCCATTCTTGTATGTTATATCACACCTTAAATACAACTTGATATATTGTGGCATGACCATGGAACACATAAAAAAAAGGTTTTATTTATTTTATCAATATTGTTTGCTCTTTTTCAGCTTTTCCAAAATCAATCATGTCAGAGCAAGTTAAATAGTCAATGGCATTTTTAGAGTTGGCAATATGGCAAGTGTGTAAACACTGGTGTCCAATTGTCTGAGGATTACATTTTGTAAACATGAGTTTCAGTTGCTATTGTAATGCTATGTGACACAAGTACAATCATTGCAGATGTGGTCAGTCATTGCTGATTGTAGACTAAAGTACAGAGAAAGAATAAGTAAAGAAGAATGAATGGCTGGAACCTAGTGTAGTCTAAACATCACACAGTCTAGATTTGGGGTAGATATTTGGGGTAGATAATGAGGATGGCGTGGTCCCTTCCAGTGTTTCCACTAAATGCGTATTCAGTTACATTTTCACCTATCACATTTTTGTCTTCTGTGTGTATGATGACGTGCATTAAAGACATGTGGAAAATAGTTTACAGTCAGCAACCTCTTTTATATAACATTATTGCGTATGTCTGTGTAAGCTACATTTTCCTAGAGGATGTTGATGAAGGCTGCTTAAATCAAGGTAAACTGTGACAGTGTAAGACAGTTAATCAGTCAGTTACCAGAAGCTGTAATCTTAACATGGTTTAAAAACACGAATGCTGCAGCCTAGCTAATAGTAGTTTACCAAAAACAGCTAATACAGCTAGCTTTTTTTGGAATTTTTTTTCCAAATACTAGCCAAGCACATGATTTGTTTGATGTGACAGAATGTAACAGCGCAATCTTTGTATCAAACTAATGCTATTTTTATATTTTATATAACCATTTCATCTTTTTATAGGTCAGTGTTTTTTTCCCAAAGTTAAACTTGTTTGTGCAAGGTTGAAACATCATATCATATTCTCTCTGTCTGTGTGTGTGTGTGTGTGTGTGTGTGTATGTGTGTGTGTGTGTGTGTGTGTGTGTGTGTGTGAGAACAGATGAGAGAAGAGAGAATAATAGACAAGGTCACTTGTCTTTGTTATTATGGCTACAGACAATTCATGGCACCACTAACGGTAAATATTATAAAATATTTCTCTTCTGAGATTCTGGGACGAGTGCATGAGAGTTCAAAAACATTATGAAGTATAACAATGAATTATACATAGCCATTTTTATGAAAAATCAATTATTCAGAATGAGGTTACGCCATTTGGATGATATCCCAGTGTTTATGATGCCAACCTTTCAAACTTCAAACTCACAAGGGTCATCAGAAATAAGTTGCTTGAATGCTCCATCTTTATCTTCATGCTTTTAGTTCCCTCTTGTGTTTTTGCTTTGCTTGATGGTGAAAGATGTAGTAGAAGCCCCATGGACAAACATTTTTTAAAAATATTTGTGCTACTGGCTGTAATAGTTTTTAGCTTGTTCTGGAAAGACATTAATGTAGTTCAGTGCTTTCACATATTTTTTAAAAACCATTTTTACTACCTTAACAAATTTCATGAGTAAAAAATAACCTTAGAGCTATTATACTATACAGAATTGTATAGTATAAGACCTAAAGACAAGGTCAATATGTACTTAGTCTGTTGTCATGTGTTTATTAATGAGCAGATGTGAGACCACCTGCTGCCTGCTGTCATGATCGTGCTGACATAATTCTACTGCTGGCTCCTCTGGCCCTCTAGACCTGACTGATTCACACTGATGCTATGATTCTGCACTTGTGATTCACTTTCTGCTGTTGTGGATGGTCTCATATGCGTGCCTTTTGGATTAGTATTTCCCAAAAACAGTTTATACCCAAGACTCAATCATGTTGTATTGGATAATCTCACCTAGATACTGTAGACTTGTACCTATGAACTGCTGCTGTAATCATGAAGATGGTACTGTGCTCATTGCAGAACTCATTCACAATATGCTCACACTGAACATTCCTTCAGCACACTTAATAGTGTTTGACTTTATAGAATACATTTGTTGAGTCTGATTCTTCTCAAAGTTTCTTCCGCATATCATCTCAGGGAGTTTTTCTTGCCACTGCTGCCTCCCTAGCTCAATAGGGAGCTAAATCTACACTGGAATTTCAATACAGCTCCTTGTGACAATACCTATTGTTAAAATTGCTATGCAACATAAAATTTTATTGAATTGAGGTGAATTGGATTGATCATGGTGCTATATAGTAAGCTTCCAGGCCACCTGTTGTAGACAAGGAGTGTTATTTCTACTGAAAAAAACAAAACAAATGAAACATAACTAAGCACATTATAGATTGTGTCACCACTGTATTAAATCAACATCTGGCTTTAAAGCACTCCACTAAAAACCTTCTGTGTGCTTGAGTCCATAGTCATCGCATCAGATTTCAAAACCATCACATAGATACCCATTTGATTCTGGTGATCCAGATACTCTAGTTGTCTTGCAAAAATGACTCCAGAAATTCATACATAAGACTAAAACGCACAAATAAACTTTTTTATTTAATTAATTATTTCTAAAGACACCATGGCAAATAGTTTTTCACAGCAAACAGGCTGCCATTAAATAAAACAAGGCAGCACATGTGGTTGAAACTGACAGCTGTAGTTCAGAAGCAGCTGAACATTTGATGATGAGCACAGCTGAATGCAGGCACATGCTGAGTCAGTGGTATTTCAGGTCATCTTGCCAATAATGGTAGCCTACATTGCTCTAAACAGAAAGGTTCTATCACACCTTATCAGTAGCGAAAAGTTCAAGGATTTTACTGAGGCAGGAAATTCCTTGGCTCCTTTTAGGGCATTATATCTTGGGTCTTGGCCATGTCAGGCTTCTGCACTCTTTTCCATGATCAGAGGCCACAGAGCAACAATAAACTACAGACGTATGTAAAGGTCTTTAGAATCAGACTGAGAACAGAAGCCAGAAAAGACATAACAAAAGCAGATAAATACTATCTACTTGTATACTTGCATACATACAGTTACAAACATCACTACAAGGAAGAGCTTTAGCTGCTTTAAGCTTCTTGAAATGTATGCACTTTGATTGTCCCTTCTACTATTCTACGTCATATGAATAAAAATTTTGAATGTATCAGACAGGGATCCTGCTTTCACCCTTATTTGATTAGGTTAAGACCTATGCTATGGCCAAGAAAGACAGTTAGCTGGCCAAGAGTTCAAGATATGCAGCTACTGACCCCTATTGGTGTGCTTCTTTTACACACCTTTTTTAAGTCCTAAGTGTTTAACCTTCACTGCATCTATTTAAAAAAAATCTTTTACAAAATAATTTATACATACAACACATTAGAGTGTAATTTATCCATAAATAGAAAGCAGACAAATCAAGCATTCCACTTGCATCTTGCTTCATTACTGCTGTGTGAATGTGGTTCTGAATTGTCACCTTCAGTCTCTCAAACAAAATTACTCAGGAAGTTATATTATGTTGTGTGTACAGAGGTCCTGACTCTCTGTGGTCATTAAAAATCCCCCGGTATACCCTGGTGTCCTGGCAAAATTCCCCAATTGGCCCTTCTCTATCACGTCCCCCTAATAATCCCCATCTCTGAATTGGCTACATCACTCTCTCCTCTCTACTAATAGCTGGTGTGTGGTGGGCGTTCTGGTGCACTATGGCTGCTGTCACATCATCCAGGTTGATGCTAAACGCTAGTGGTGGTTGAGGAGACCCCCTCCCAATACTATTTACAGCTCTTTAAGTGTCTAGAGAAGCGCTATATACACGTAAATGTAACTGTGCCATTGTTCTTGCAGCAGTCAATGGCTGTAATTGATATGTTTGAGCAATGATTATCTAGGAGAAGTAGCAACTTTTTCTCAGGGCTGACCTTGGTGTGTTTTGCGAAGTACTTCAGAAAGATGACTAAATCCTCCTACTGCATCCACCCTGATTTATTTCCACTTCCAATACTTCTTATCGGCCCATCTCGTACAAAGTGGTCTGCATAATGAAGGCGTTGGAATACAAATATTGGAGGAATTGTGTTGCCAATGGCATTGACTGCAAATGCGAGAGTGACCAGTTGACCCCTTTCTCCTGATGTCATTGCCCCAACCTGTTTAGAGGTTTTACACGTTTTACAATCACACCGACCGCAGTTTGCACAGTTGTAATGCCTGTTTCGTCGACATTCCAAATGTCCTTGGCAGTTACGCTGTGCCTCCTTATTATTTCATCAAGTTTTCTGAAAAACATTGCAACACTGTGTTTATTAAAACTGGTGGCCCGTGCGAGGCTTGTGGCCTCAGGGCTCCTAATGGACAAAGTTGGGTTTCTTTTCATGTAGGCTGAAAACCTGTCTACTTCTGCTTTTGAAGATTCATCCCATGTCTTTGGATATTTGTACTCACATTTCACAGCAATATACAAGTTCTCTTACTTGTAATTTTAATCACATAAAAATTTCAATATTCAGTCATTTTCAATATTTCTCCATCTACCCATCTGTATGTTTTACATTGGCACCACTATAAATTTTCTTCCAACTTTCTCCTATCTTATCCTTAATCCTACGCTTTATCCTACTGACTTCACATGGACACAGTCCATAAAATGCATCAGCTGCCCTCATCAGATATTCTGTAAGTTCTTTCTCTTGTTCATCAATGAAGACCTTCTTTCCACTGTGCTAGCCTACACTCAGATGTTCCCTTGAGTGCTTCTCTTCTAACATCTTCCTCTTTTCACAGAATCTGTACAAGGGTACATGGCAAATGCCATACAATTTTGCCACAGATCTTACAGACTTTCCCTGCTCTTTTACATCATCTGATGCTCTCTTCAAAATGCTGAGAGACACCCCTCGGTTTGTTTTTCTCTTCCAAGACCTAGGCATACTGAAATTCAAAGAAAACATATAAATAAAACTATTTGTATTTGCTTTGGGTAGGTTGCAACATGTTTCATTGATGTTACAACTAACCCAGAGTCTTGTTGTTACAACTAACCCAGAGTCTTGTAGCCATAAACTAGCTCACCTTACAGCTAACAGCGAAAACATTATCACTAAGAACTTGCATGAAAAATATCTACACAGACACACAATAAACATAATTTAACTTTGGTGAGTTTAACTACAAAGCAGGAATTGTCATCACAAAATAAATGAACTAAAAAAAAGTTACTTTCTTACCTCAAAATTAGTTCTTCCCCCTCTAAAATCTGCTGTGTCTGCCACAGGTCTCTACTTCCTCACATGTGGGATAAAGACTAAACTGAGTATATGTGAAGTGAATCAGGTGATTTGTAATTTGTTCCATATTGGAGAAATTTGAAGTGTTACAACCGACCCATTTTACAACCATCCCCGGTCTCCCTACCGGTCTTTCCTGACCTTGGCAAATAGATATATAGAATATTTCAGGTTTCTACTGAAAGCATTAGAGATATGTTTTAATATTGTATTCTAAATCTGGGATTTACTTTGCAGCCAGCACTACTGTCAGAGCTACTGTTATAGAAAATTAATCAACAGCTTCTGACAATTCCGATTTGAGAATTCAACAGCGATGTGGCATAATAAACGTGCAATAAATTATATTTTTAAAAGACACGTGACCGTTCTGAAGTTTTTTGTGGACCCATCAACATCCGCTTGAAATTGAAGCGTTCTGTGTTGTGTTATATCACGTACTGCATGTGTTGCACTGCCCCCTTTCGGTCTGCTGTATTTATTACATGTGCGGGTTAATCGCTGCAATACAGCTGCACACCAGAGAGAGCGCTAATGTGCCGTTTTTTAACACTACTTGAATTAACACACGTGGTCTAAATAATAGCTATACATGTATTAGTAGCATTCATTTGGAAGCTATATGCATGTGAACAATTTCATTGGAAGCTATAAATCCGTCATACAATATTTATAGAGAGAAGGATGTAACGAATAAAATCTGTAGCAGTTACTTATTCTGAAGTGTGAAAATCACATATTTTACTGCACACAGTAATGAATCCAATGTTGAATAAACAAATAAATTTTAAAGCGTATCCTAAATAAAAGAGTTATTTAGCGCTGTAATCTTTGTCTGTGTGTATATGATGTTGGTGTTACTACATGTGCCGTATCAGGGTTTAAAAACAAACAAACAAACAAACAAACAAACAAACAAAACCAAGAAGGCCATATGGTAGTAAATAAACTAACTGGGCTCCGTACAGAATTTCTCTTTTAAAGCAGATCATTGTACATCTTACTAATATGTTTCTATCATGATATATCACTTATTCTGCTAAAAACATTTGCTTGATCACCCTTAGTAAAGCCATTGCCCTTATCCTTGGGTGTTTATGCCAACAGATGTCGCAACAGGGCGAGAAGTTTTGTACTGACCTGAGGCAGTCCGTCTAAAGCATCATGAGGTAAAATGATGGGAATGGGCAACAAGAATCAGTGTGTAAATTACAACCGTGTCTGGAGTTTTAAAGGTAAACAGGAAAATCTTAAAATTAGTTTAAAAATAAATAAATGTGACTTTTAAAAGTAAAAATAAAAGATATTAAAGGTAAAATATATATATAGTAATTTAAAAAATTGCCCTACGTCTGTTCATCTCATTCATTCATCTGTCCTTTCTTTTAATATAATAATATAATAATAATAATATAATTTATCTCGCTAAACGTATTTACGAACTTATGTGTGTGTGTGTGTGTGTGTGTGTGTGTGTGTGTGTGTGTGTTTATGTGTGTATATATTTGTGTTGATGTATGTATGTATGTTTGTGTGTGTGTGTGTGTGTGTGTGTGTGTGTGTTTGCATGTATTTATGTGTGTATGTATGTGTGTGTATGAATGTATGTATGTACGTATATTGAAAAAAAAACGTGGATCAAAGTTTAAAAATACATCAACTTGTTACATTTTTCTCAACTGAATTATTTTACATCAGTTATGATATAATTTCAGTTGAAAAAAAATAAGAAAAATGTCTGCAAATGTTGACGCTTTTTAACCTTTAATGCAAGGTTTGATTTTTCGATGTGTGTATGCATGTTTGCATATCTGTATGTATGTTTGCATGCATTAAAACGCTAGAACGTGATTTCAGTGCAGCTCTGTACAACGCTGTGTTTTCCTGAACACTCCCATCATTGGCTGTTTGTGGCGCGCAGGTTCGGCCTCCCACGTGACGCGCGATAAATGCCGCCCGCTGCACTCCTGAGCTGCAGACAATCACGCTCCTCTGTCAGGGAACGAGCGCAGTCTCTGCTCACAACCTCACAGGAATGACAGCAACTACGAAAACAAATTACTAACTGATCTTGAATTTTATTTCTGCTTTATTTTCCCACGCGGTTTCATTACTGGATGAGTGCCTGTCCATTATTTGCACGGTTTTATTTTATTTGAGCATTAACCATGACTGGGGTCTTTGACAGCCTCAGTACAGATATGCATTCCAACCAGATTACCTCGAGCGGTTACCACAGCTTGCACAAGTCGCAGGAATCCCCGACTTTACCCGTCTCTACCGCCACGGACAGCAGCTACTACAACGGCCAGCAACCGAGTCACTGTGCAGGCTCGCCTTACGGCCAGCTCGGTACTTATCCGTACCACAACAACGGCATGAGCAGCGTCCAGTACAACGCCAAGTCTTATGAGCTGGGCTTCAACAGCACCTTCAGTGCGTACAGCACATACGGCTCTAGCGCATCGCCTACTCCTACTGACGCAGGTAAACCGACCACCACTGTGTGTCTGCACTTACACAGCAAACTACAAGTGCAGAATTATAAAAACCCAATACACAAGTTTTTACTGTAGTTATTAGACTACTCAAATGACTTTGAACGCATACCCTTATTTGTTTGCCACATTTCTAGTGCACAAAAGATGTTTGGGTCTAAAATGTTCTTATTTCACTGTAGAAAAAGAGGAGAACGAACCCGAAATTCGTATGGTGAATGGAAAGCCAAAGAAGGTGCGCAAGCCGAGAACGATTTACTCGAGTTTCCAGCTCGCCGCGCTGCAGAGGCGCTTCCAGAAGACGCAGTATCTGGCGCTGCCGGAGAGAGCCGAGCTCGCCGCTTCTCTGGGCCTCACACAGACTCAGGTGAGTGTCACTGATCGCATCTGAACTACGCAAGTCTGCGGCTGAACGAGCCAAGCACTCGTTATGCAACTGTAAGGAGCCAAATGTATTTAAATGATCATCGGTTATATTCACAATGATTGCGTATGGTACGTTTTTGTTGTTGTTGTTGTTTTAATTAATTAATTAATTTATTTATTTATTTATTTATTTATTTATTTATTATTGTTGCTGTTGTTGTTTGTTTGTTTGTTTGTTTGTTTGTTTATTACCGTTTTCATCTATGTCCAGCAGTATATCTTGACATTTGTAGCCTATAGTTACGTTGTATCTGCCAGTCAGTTTTAGTTCAGATATAATCTTATGATGCTTAAATCGGGGTGTAAAATAAAGCCTTTTGATCCTATACAGATATGGCGTATCAGTGTGTGTTATTTATTTATTTATTTATTTATTTATTTATTTTACTTTTACGCAGACGCACAACTAAATCATAATGGCTTAGTTATGTGTAGTCTATGTGAATGTATTTATTTTGACCAAACCTCATCTTGCTTTATTTTTTATTTACAGGTGAAAATCTGGTTTCAGAACCGCCGCTCAAAGTTCAAGAAGTTGTGGAAGAATGGAGAAATCCCGCCCGAGCAACACGTGGCTTCCAGCGAGTCTCCGCCGTGCCATTCGCCTCCCATCAACAGCGCCTGGGACTTTCCACCAAATCAGCGGATGAACAGTGTGAGCTCGGCTTTAGCCCCGAGCAGCGGCTCTCCCAGCACCACGGCCCCTTCCTTCCTCACCAATTACTCCTGGTACTCATCCACGAACTCAAGCGCGCACCTCCAAGCTAACGCGCTGGCACCGCACCACCACAACACAGCCGTCAGCGCCGGGACGATATTTTGACAAAAACGAAAATGACTTTAAAAAAAAAAAAAAAAAGACTGGAGAATTAATTTTGCGGGAGAAAGAGAGAAACAGAGAGATAGAGAGAGAAAAACCCGAGAACTTGATGTGACTTAAAGGCCTCGTTTTCTGAGAACTGCCGCGACTGATTAACTTGGACAGAGATGTAGGCCTACAGTGTTCCTTGCTGCGTGTAATACTGTTTTTATTTTATTCCCCCCACACTTATACACAATGTCGTCATCAGGCAGACGCGGAAAAATAAAAGACAATGCAATTATTTTTGTATTTATTTATTTTGTCTCTGGAGGTGGAGAATTAAAGGATAACATAATGCATTGTTAATGAACCACTAAGATCCAAAGCTATGCTCTAAAAGGCTATTCACGCCGGAGTGAACTTTATAGCAGGATGTGTGAACGTCAGATTATGTAGCACAATTTCAAGCTGTATCGTGCCTTCAAAAATGACCTCACTTTCATTTGATCACCATAATGTATTTCAAATGTGCCCATCGTTATCATATTTTTTTTGTTTGCTTTCTAAGTTGTACATAAGGTTAGTGGGAGAAACGTGTCTGTGTACTTGTATGTTTCACCGCGTCTCTCTGAGATGTTGCCATCATTCTAGGTTATAACTTATAAGGTAGGGTTTTCCTTTTTGTTGGATATATTAATGGAAAACATTTTTCATTAAGAACTCAAAAGCTACTGATTCCCCCCAGTCAGAATTCACATGTAACACGTTTCTCGGAAATAGCTTACTTTTGTTTAATTTATTTTTATGTCGTATGCTGAATGAACAGTTCTGCCATTCTATGAAAAACGTATTTAAATAATAAAAAAAAGATTCATGTGAATTTTACGAGTTTTTTTTTTTGCGATTTCAAACATCGAAGTGGAAGTTGTTCTTCTTCTCCTCTGAGCGCTTTATTTTGCTATAGGGCTTGTAGCAGTGCTGAAATGTTTCAGATGTTTTCCCCTCTCTCCGGACACGCCTCCTCCCGCTGCTCTGGCGCCAGACGAGCCTCTCAGCCTGTAATAAGTCTGGCTGAAGGCGTGATGCTTGTAAACGTTTCAAACAAATTAAACTCACAAATTCACCTTTTGTCCAGCAACATGACAGGTATGACTAAGCAGCCTACATAATGCAAAATATGAGAACCTAGATTTAGTGCTGACAAGAGGAGTGAGATGGAGATGAGGTGGAAATCATGAGATGAGTTCAGCAGATGAGAAGGGTTAAAGTCTCAGCATACATTTGCCTCCAACTGAACAAAAGGAAAACATTTCGCTCAGTCTTCACCTCCAGCCCATAATGCAAGCTGTGGCCACTACACACTCTTTATTAACCTTCTAAAGATAACAGGAGCCGCGTAAAAAAACATGTTTTCGGTGCATTATAGTAATGCACGGTGCGTATTTGTTATGTTTAGTGAAGAGTATAGACTGTTTAAGGCATTGTGTGACATTGGTCAAAACCTCTCACAGGTCTAGATTAGCCATAAGCTTAGTAAGGTATAAAATAAACAATATAGCGTAACAAAGAATATAGAGACAAAGAATATAGCGTTAACAAAAAGGGAACACGTACATTTATTTATTTATTTATTTATTTATTGGTCTACATGATCTCTTCAGCTGAATGATCAAAGGTATACAAAAGGCAATATAATCAGGATGTACTTTGTCAGAGATGGTCACATTACATATGTTATGTCGCCCCGGGGGTTGGAAGTGCACGAGCTCTCTTCAACCTGCTGATTTGCACCCGGGGAAACTCACAAAAGAGATTAGCCAGAAAGTTTGCTCAATATATAGCTACAGTTTACGAAATATCAAAAAGAAGCCCATGTCAATGGGGCTTGTATCAGTAAAGGCCAATGAACCTGCATGGGGTCAGGCTTTGCCAATAGAAATTTTAAATAGGCTATTGGTTAGTGGGGTGTTTTAAAGGGGACGAATAACGTGATATCACGCGCACAGTCACCTGTTCAAAACTATGAAGCGTGGATTTGAAGGGCCAAACGTTTGACCGTCGGTACAATGGTTAACACCCATTATTATATTATGTTATAATACAGTGTGTCTATTGTACCATTCACAGACCAAGAGGGGAAATTAGAATAGATGATTAGCGAAGTTAAATCAAGACGTTGCATAACTCAAACAAAGAGGGGGGAAATGTCACTGTATTATAAATGAAAACAAATGTGGGCTATAAAGAAGTATTAGAGCCGCGCGTGTTCTGCACGCCGCCCTCTCTCTCCCTAAAAGATTAGTGATGATGCAGTGTTAGACACTTCCGGAATCCTGGAGACAACTTGAAAAATGCCATACCCCTTCCCTAATTTATACTCTGATCTGTAATTTCATCCACAATTGCTCCAGTTTGAGCATTCTGGCTCTCCGATCCGAAAGCCTGCAATTACTGTATAATTCTTCGCAATTTTAGATGTCCTAATATGGACTGTAATTTTTGCGCAAGACAATTTCCAGCTATTTCATGCATCAACATTGTCAAAGTTGCATGTACATAATAAATGGGAATATCAATGCATAGTTTTTAGCATAACATCTTGACTCGGCTATAATTATATCCGTTTGGAGCCTACGCAAAATTAGCCTGAATTGCGTGGTAACTGCTGCTTTAAATTTTTAAAAATTACTCATAATTTTCCCAAAGATTACCAAGATCTCGAGTGCACAATGTCATCAGCGTAATGAGGAGTAAACATTTATGCTAATAATCTGCAATTTTTTCCCCCAACAGCTATAAAGAGGGAAAATAAAGCTGGAATTTTTCAGTCTTGTTCAGTGCGCGGCTGCTAAAGCTCCTAGCCCTGCTTACACCAGGCGCTTGCAGGGACATGAAGCGTTCAGCCAACCTAGTGACCACTGGATACTAAACACTGACTCATAGGCTATATGAACATACGCCTGATCTGCATATCATTTATCTTACAGAAGGTAAGAATAAAGCTTATCCATTCCTAACGTTTGTTGTCAGTGTTAGTTTTTCTTTACTGCTTTTTGCTCCAATTCCCAAAGAAAATATAACACAATAAAGTTATTTTTCAATAATATTTTCGATATTACATGAAAACATTTTTCCTGCTTTTTCAAAGACTCAACCAGCTTTGGAATTGTAATTTGAGACTTGCACAAATGAGAGCATCTGACTAAAATATTATTGATAAATAATTGTGTTTGTATTTGCAGTATTCTATACTATAATCAATTGAAATCTATTCACGGTTTCTCAATTTGAACGAATATTACAAAAATATAAGATATTACAGATATTTAAGAGAAGGATGCGTTGCTATAATAAAGACGTACTATATTTTTTCATATGCAAAAAAATAAATAAAATAAAATAACGCAATTGATTCGCTGTTTCATTTTTAAGCTGGCATTTCTGTCATTTGTAGGACAAAATAAGGCAGCCCTTGTTCCATAATTTCACTACTGCCTTAATTATTCCAACATTGTGCTATTGCTAATTTTGTGTGCTCTTCCTATTGACAATCCCTCGGTATACACCTGCAAGCAATTTGCCAGGCTTACTTATAAGCGAGCCGCTGTGAGGGGGGCTGTCGTGCACCTAAGTCGCTCTTTTTTTTCATCGCACAGCAAATTTTCTTTCAGTGCGCTATCTCCTTTGTTAACAAAAGATTCCACGTGCGAAAAAAAATTGCTCATAATTATCCTGTAGATGGGAAACTGCATTAGAATAAATAAGGGCGCAATGACTGTAATTATGTCTGGTTTGATGGGCTCGGCTCGTAATCAAGAGGAGAATATAGTGAAATAACGCTGACCCCCTCTGCTCCACAGCTGCATACCCGAACCCCGTGGCAAAAAAAGAGAAAAGAAATAAATACATTTGTACTTTTTATATATTTTATTAGGATATTGTCTGGATGTAGGATGTATATTTTATACAGTCAGTGCACTATGTTTTATAGAGAATAGTTCAATTTTGTTATACATTCTGTCTCTTTAATCATAGTACGTTTATGTATAATGAATAAACATTGGCTTAATAACTTATGTGTATATGCGTGCACATTAAACCGTGAGACAGGATAATTAAACAGTTACTCTATTTTGTTTTGTTAATTTAAAAATATTTTTATTGATATTATTTAGGCCTATTAATCAATACTCACAGAAATTTTATCATCCACGAGGTTTATCCTGAGGGGGAAAAAACATAGTGGATCAGAATCGGATAATTTATCAAAATATAATAACAACAACAACAACAACAACAACAACAATAATAATAATAATAATAATAATAATAATAATAATAATAATAAATGTGACAATTTGTTTTTATATTGTCAATTGCTTATTATTATTATTATTATTATTATTATTATTATTATTATTATTATTATTATTATTGTTGTTGTTGTTGTTGTTGTTGTTGTTGTTAGTAGAAGTACCTATAACCAGTAGAGCAACTGGAAAAGCATTATTATGGGCATGAAAATTTCAGTCGATTTGGTTTTATATTTTTGTGACTTAATAACTAATACAAACATGACAAAATAGCAGGGGCCTAAATATTCTCTCCAAAATCTATCCATAAAAGAGCTGTAAGTATGTAACGCTAAAATTACTCATATTCTGGAGGCATGAGTGTCCCGTAGTCTGCTCTGTTCTTGACCACTATGGTTGGCCTTGGGAAACACGCTGGGGCCTTTCCTGTTCCAGTTATAAAAAAGTGAGAGGCCATTTTTGCAGGCCCCACATGAAGAATGTCAAAATTTGTCAGAATAATTACTGCACTCTCTAGCGGGTGCGCACACACACACGGACACACACGGACACTCACACACACACACACACACACACACACACACACATACACACACACACACACACACACACACACAATCGTGGCCTGTAAGGTGCTCTCTAAAAAGCACTGGAAGTCCTAATGCTGGTTTTATACTCAGATTATGTAAGGAAATTATATAAATGATAACTGATCCAACAAGACTGTTTAGATTAGTTTTAGATGAATCATTTTCTATATATTTTTTTGGATAAAGAAATTACTTTCTGATATATAATTCGTTTTGTTTTTTTTTGACAATTTAAAGAAATTCCACTACAAAGTGTATACAAACCACACATGATCTATAGTCAATACAAAAACACAGGCGAACCGCGATGAAGATATTTCTCGCATGTTCTATTTTCCTCAACGATTATTGAATTGGCTCGACGTGATTCGTATTTTTCAGTAAAAAAGCGCATTTAAACTATCCGCCACAACCAAGTGGTCTTTCGGTCTTACCCCTAACACCCCCCCCGCTCTTTTCTGCAGGCACCTGTCTCGCGCTCAATTATTCACTTAACACATACGCGTGCTATTCACCCGCGCCCGGGGTTTGTTCCAGCGACACAAGAGCGGAAAGGAGCTTATAGCGGCTAAACGAAAGAGAAAAGGAGCAAGCACCCTTATTGTAAGAGGATTTACTGTGTTATAGAAACCAACACAGGATTAATCGGCGATTCAGTTTGAAATGAAAAGTCTAGCCAAAGAAAGAGCTAAAATCACCCTGATGTGAGAAATATAACCTAAATAATGCAACTAATGAAGGTTTTAGACCTGCACACATGTAAACCTGTATTGCAGTAATATATATATATATATATATATATATATATATATATATATATATATATATATATATATATATATATGTATGTATGTATGCATATATATATGTATATATATATATATGTATATTCATATATTTCCTTTAGACCAAGGACAAACCTTGTCATCTTTGCCAGTTAGACCTGTTAATTTATTTTTTTTGCTATACCGTGACTGTTGCAATGACGACATTGTAAAATATCTTTTAAAGTGTGAATTTTACTGTCAGAGTTTACACATTGTACACAAATCCATAAAACAAACAAACAAACAAAAAAAACCCCAATAAATTAATTTGACCAATATAAACCTATTTTGCCATGTAGAACGCTAAACACATTAATTTGTAATAAACATACTCGGGTCGAAATCCTTTTTTACATCATTAACAGCACAATCTGGAAAAAAAAATGGCTTTATCTGTACATGATCTCTAAACACTTCTGTTGCTTTATGTCCGCGGGGGATGCTCTTAAAGGACCGACAAGCACTCGGCTTAACAAATCTCGAATCAAAGTGAAGTGTTGCTCACTTTAGCGCAGCCATATCTTTTAAAGAACATTCATTTTAAATAAACATACAAACGGACATAAACGAAATCTAAATAAGTTACTTTAAATAAACACACAAAGAAGCTCCACGCTGCCAAAATGACTTAAGTTATCCTATAAAGATTTGCTCTTTGGAATCAGGAAAACCAGGCTCTTCGCATGATTTTACCCTATACTATTCCAAATGCTCAGAGCCTGGTACAGCACAACCCATTCACCCTTCTCTGTAGAAAATATAGTCTATGTAAGATATGTTTCTGTGTGTAGATATTAACAATTGACGGCTGTAAAAAGGCAGATTGTTGGTTTTAGGTAGCCAAATAAACGCATCTGTAACATTTTCCAGGCAAAAATGCCAGTCTGAAAAATGCTTTTTTTTTTCAATTGTTACAGCTTTATATAATGTTTTACACACAGTAAAATGTCAGGTAAAAAGGAAATATCAGGAGCAGCTTCATTTGACCCAACTGTTTGGGAAATCCGCTCTGAAAGTAAAGGAGGAAAACTTGTTCCTCCGCCGCAGACGCTTCTTTCTCAGTGTCTCGACCTCCAGGCTGTTGTTGCCGGTGTGTCGGTGTGCTTGTGCGGTGTGCTCCGGTGTGATCGCAGTGTGTGATCGCAGTCTGTACTGTATGGGCTGAGGGCCGGAGAGCCGGGCGGCAGGGTCGCTTGCTCCCCTCATCCGGGTCCTCCACGAAGGAAGAGGGGCGGGGTCCGCTAAGCACTGCCTTCACATGAGCTGCGGCTGCTGCATAGAGTCCTGGTGCGTGCTGGGATACCAAGAGGTGTAGCTCGGGATGTACGAGCTCGGTGTGCCGACGGAGGTTTTAACGCTAGCGGATGAGTTCCATACGGGCGCTACGGAGGGCGAACCGGCGCTCAGTCCGCGGCCATTGGCCAGTGCGCTCGTGTCTATGCTTCCTCCGCCTTGCTTCATCAGCTTCTTAAACTTGGATCGCTTGTTCTGAAACCAGATCTTGACCTGCAGAAAAAGAGTCGTGTCAGCAAGTTTAAGATGACAGACCTGAATGGTTTTTAATTAAAGAATAAATAATAGGCTAAATAATGCAGGACCTGTTGCGTTTTGTGTGCAACGTAGAGAAAAAAAAAATTAGGATGCTAAAATTGCACGTGCCAAAAAAGTCTCAAAATTCATCATGAAAATTGTCCAGATGTTCCAGTCATAATAAAGGCCTAGTTTTGAAAGTAACATTTTGACACTTGTTAATAATGTATCCAAGCATGAAAGTGGAATCTAAATTATTTTGCGCCCAGAATCTGTCAGGTAAATTCTTAAATAAATGTTCACGTAAGACGCGTCCTCACCTGGGTTTGTGTGAGTCCCAGAGACGCGGCCAGTTCTGCTCTCTCCGGCAGCGCCAGATACTGCGTCTGCTGAAATCTGCGGTTCAGCGCCTGCAGCTGGAGGCTGGAGTATATAGTCCGAGGTTTGCGAATCTTTTTCCCCTTCCCGTTGAAGCGAACCTCTCCCCCTTCCACCACCGTGCTTTTCTCCGTTTCTGGTGCTGCGTGAGGAAAAAGAAAACGCGTTCATGATCAGAGTTAGAGCCTCAGAGACGCGTGTAGCGCGGCGCACATCACTGTGCTAGTTTTAGCTACAGCCTGCAGTTTAGGTATAATTAGCGTTAATTGCATACATTGTTTATAGCATTACGCAATAAATAATTACCAAGCCTAATACCCACACATCTGGGCTACTCCAGTCCAGCATTCTCACAGTGAGCTGAAAAACAAAGGCACGATTAAGTTAGAGATGAACGGAGGGAAAAAACATTTCTTACCTGCGTCTTCTAACCGCGTCTGCGTTAACGCCGAGCTGTTTTGGTAAGTCTGAACGCTACTGAGATATGGACTTGAGGAATGGCTACCGACAGAGTTGACATATGGATAAGCCAGCGATCTGGGGAAAGACGGAGCGGGACTGTACGAGCTGTCGTGCTGAGGATGACCGGCTGAATGTAAACAGTGCATTGAATAATGTCCGTGAGACATAGATGAAGGCGACATTTGTTGACTTGGTGGCCCAAATTCCATGAAAACGCTCTTTCCTGAGACGGGGCTGTTTAGACTCTCTGGTATTGTGGTCATTGTCATATCTTCAGTGCGAATCTCCCTTCTCCTGCCTTTTTTGTTTTCTTCTATCTCAGTGAAGGATGGATCCCAATTTAAGCTCAACTGATTTTTTCACTTTCCATTCATAAGAAAATGTAGTTTGTCTCTGTGAAAAGTCTAGGTGTGATGCGGCGGATCTACACAAACTCGCTCAAACGTTTGAATCAGGGAATCATGAATATGTATCTAAGGTGCTCTCTGATTGGTCCACCCGCTCCAAGCGTGGCGGGGATTGGAGATCTCGGGGTAGGGTCCGAGGAATATGATAACACAAGAAATAAGACAAACCTGAGAGCCAAATGTTCAATGCTAAAAAGGAAATTCAGGGGTGGGTAACTGAGAAATAATGTTGTTGTTGTTGTTGTTGTTTTTAATCTTGCGTTTATTAAAACAATTCACCCAAACAGAGAACAAATAATTCACACATAGTAAGGCATTGGTAATATTCTGTTGCATAAAACATAAACGCATTTTCTCTTTTCTGACTGAAACTAGATTTAGTTAACGGCTAACTTGGTGTAATCATAATCAGCTACATTTTTGTCAACCAAATCAAATAACAAAGCAGTCCGATTAAATTACCAAATGAGCCTAATGTAAATAGACACAAACCAAAAAAAGTTTATATTTACGTTTAGGTTCTATTATTATTATTATTATTATTATTATTATTATTATTATTATTATTGCTTTTAGCAATTATTAACAACATTATTATTATTAAAATCGCATAGTGACAATAAAAAACACTTGTTTCAGAATATAATTTTAACATATTTTTTCTACTCTGAAAGCACTACACAAATATGATTTATAATAAATAGCCTTAGATTAGATTCATAATAAACATCGCTTTTGTCTGTGCCCTTATTGTTTCAGGGACAGATGTATTACTAGCTTCATTTGATTAAATGCTAGTCTCAAGTGCTGAAGCCACAGCTGAAACCAGTTGAATTTGCATAACACTGTTGTTTAATTTTCATACGCATAATTAGCCATATATTTAACACTTCCACTGACATGCAGATTTAAATCACTCTGAACCCCTAAGCGACCGTAAGCGCACCTGGGCTAAATTCTGCATTTCTACAACATCGAAAATATTGCGCCCAAATAATTACAGTTTTTCAGTGTCATTTATAAATGAATGTTCAATAGATGAGTTTAGAGTTTGAGTATTGCATTCACATTTGCACACACGTTGCTACTCGCAGCAACGAATATTATTTCTTTGGTGATTTAAAATGATGGAATCAGTATTTCTGAGATTTCTTCCTGCGATCTGCATTACTACCGGCATCATTTTTCACATCAGTGGACATCTTTTTGCGTTTGGTTTAAACGTGACAGGTTAAATAACTAGGCGCTATTTATAGCTGGTGGTGGCCTGGGTCATGACCTTAAAACACCAAGACCTCGAAAAAATCAAGCACATAGGAAAAGTGCAAGAAGCAACAAGCAACTGGTTCCATGTTAAGCAATTATGAATGGATGAAATACATGTTTAGCTATAGCAATAACACTTTGGAAACAAACGAATTTTTCCTTGATGTCCAGAATTCACAAGATTAAAAACAGGTTTTTCGTATGAACAAAAATCTTTAGAGCAATGCAAAAAACAAAAAAACAAAACAAAACAAAAAACAAAACAAAACAAAAAATCAAAACAAAAAAAAATCCATCCAACCAAAAATACAAATAAAATTCACATGAAATATTTTTTCAACCAACTAACATATAAGAGTGAAGTGTGACACTACAAGCACTGATTAATGATTAAATTGATTAATCTCCGCAAAATCCCAAACCCCTCCATTGTTTGCTTTAGAATGTTAATTGATTTAATTTTCTATAGGCTAAGAGGTCGGTTTGTAATGTCTAACCCACAAGACATAGTTAACCCACTAAGGACATGCATCATTTGGAAAACTTGCAGGAGGTCCGAGTTAAACTGAACTCACTGGGGATTTTGATATGACGCACGCGACAGGGTTAAACTAAACACATCTGCCCATCTGCAGATTTATATACAGGCTAACAAGCAAACGTGTCAGGCTTGTAAAATGGCAAACTAAAACATATATATATATATATATATATATATATATATATATATATATATATATATATATATATATATATATATATGAGATAGTATGGTCAATGAACTTTTATCCTACCCATATCTGCTTCTCTTGAATTAAGGTTTTAGAGCAGCTTAACAGGTGACAAAGAAAGGAGGTCATACCGGTGCTCTCCTTCCCGGAGAAAGCGGAGCTTCACAGCTTCATTTTTATTTTTCAGTGCCATTCTTTTGCAGTTGAACCCTCGGGCAGCGCTTCTTCCAAATCTCAATGCGATTTACAAATTAAGCGCGGCGAAATTCCGTTACTTTCCAAATTCCCATCGGACGAGCAGAGCAAAGGCAGTGCAGAGCGACGCGCGCGCCACGCACACCAGTCTTCTGTACTGACGGTCACATTCAGCAATTTTTGTGTGATATCCCCCCCAAAATCGGCTCAGAAAATTGTCCAATTTAAAGCAATTTGTATTTGAAATTACATTCACAAACTGCCTCACAAAGATTTTTTTTTTATCAATGGCAAAAATAATAACGGCATTACAACCAACAATTATCATCATTCAGAGCTGAGGGAAGATTTTTACATGTAGCGTGGCTCAGACTGATAACTGTGATTATTGTACTCGGTTATGGGATCTAAGACTGAAATTGAGGTGTAGTCTACAAATGCACCCTGTTTTATTATGGGTGACAGATGTCGGCTACAGATCATTTTACAAACAAAAGTGGAAAACATACTTCAGTACTGACTCTAATATTCTTTCCAACAACAACAAAAAAAAGATAGAAATGAAAATAATGTTCTATGAAAAGGCTAGTAAAAACAATAAAACAATTTAAAACTAAAATTAACAAGGGAAAATGAAAACAATGTCAAACAAAAGTTATCGCACAGTTTCAATATATACAAAGTTTACCAAAATACATAGCCCTAATATTACCCCAAGATGTGTTTTAAGTGTAAATCAACATAGAAAATCCAGGTGCAGGTCTGTGTAATGGGGGGGAAACACAAAGTATTAATCATGGCCTTCATTCAACTGCAAAAAAATAAAATAAAATAAAAAATCATGTCCAAAGTTCACTTTGACTGCAAATCCGTGACATGATCCAAATAATTTCTGTAGAAAATAAACTAGAGAGGCCGCTTTTAACGGTGTCTCATTAATTATAACATACAGGGGGGAAACCCACGTGCTCGATTTTACAGCCACACAGCTCGTTGTTTTTTTCGAAAGACGCGCAAAATAAAGCGCTAGACAAAATCATGATGTGGAAGAAAGTGGAACCAGCATTCAGGCAAAGAGAGATCCTCACGTTATTTTAAACACCTGCTATCCCAGCCCAGTGTGTGCGCGCGCGCGTGTGTGTGTGTGTGTGTGTGTGTGTGTGTGTTTGGGGGGGAAGGGGGGTGTACTAGGTTAGAGACAAATACTATCTCCACTCTCAGATGGGGAAATACCTCCCTGACAAAACTCCGTTTCAGCAACAGACAGTTGAGTTATTGCTTCGTCTCCGGCATGAAATCAAGCGCAGACATCCGTCCTTTCAGTAGAACTCGATCCGATGGTAAAGGGACTTCCGACTTGATAGCCAAAGTAAATTTAAGTCAAAGTCCCTGATTAGTTTCTGTTATTGGTGGCACAAGATTGTCTGGGAGATTTAATTGCTTCAGTATGTAGCAGACCCACTCCCTACCACAGGTTGACCTGTGAGATGTCCATGTGATAATGTGCACTTGACTAATATAGACAGTAACTCCAAAATATCAGGAGAAATTGATTTTCACTGAGGTGGTACTCTCTACAGGTACCTTTTGTATCTTTAGCTACAGGAACATAATTATAGAAGAACATGATCTACCCCACCTTGATATAGAACCTTTTTAATACTATAGGCTATACATTGTACTGAAAATCCAGCATGTGGGAATAAATTTCATGTCAGATTCAATAATTACTTCAATCCAGATGTAAGGATGACTCAAGCAAAATTAAGAAGCAATGGGTCAGTCACTATAGGAATAGCTTATTTTGAGCCAGACATAATACACTGGGTTGAAAACCACAGACCACGCTGGACCAGCAAATTATTTATACACATGGACTAAAACCTGCTCCAGCAATATAAAAAAAAATAATAATAATAAAGGGAAAAATATCAGTCTTTACTAAGAAGCACATTAAAATGGAATACTGAGTATCTGAAAATCTACAGCATAGTGAACATGGTTTTAAAGTACATCACCATTTTTCTACAAGCTATAGCCACAAAAGGACAAACTTTTATTTACACTGCCACATTTTGCTGGAGATTAATGCCCTTATATTGAACAGATCTCTTGGTGTATTATTTTTGAGCTTTATGTGTTAGGCTAATATAAATATCAGGGAAACACTGTTTTCCCTTTTGTTAAACTGAAGTTGCTCATTTACACTTGATGTTATAATGAGCACTTAAAATCACTGTAAACAAATACACATACGCATACACACACACACACACACACACACACACACACACACACACACACACACACACACACACACACACAAAAAACAAACAAGTTTTCGAGGATGATATACTCTGGGCATACACACATAATGAATAATAGTAGGTATAAAGAAAAGCTCTCAAATGGATTGTGCTTCTTCACATGTTTGGATTAAACAAATTGGCCATAAGTGTTGCAGTTTTAAAAAGCATTAACTCCACATTAACATAAACAGCTCAGCTGAGTGAATAACAGCCAGTCTGTCCGTTTGGACATGTGGCCCGGTATTTAGCCAGAGATTTGCAATTACACCTTATTTACACACTTGCTAAAATGGATCCATTCCTGTCTCTGTGGCATAAAGCCCAAAAAGGGACAAAATTTGATCAGATGTAATGATCCAAATTCAGTGTGTTTAATCAACCATGGAGGATAGAATAGTGCTTTACTGGACCAGGTTTTACTAGATCACTATTGGATGGTTTAAGCAGGGCATACCTTCAATTTTCTGCTCCAGTGAGCTCTCATAAACAGAGAGAGGAGGCAGTGTAGAGGTACTCATTCAGATTCAGAACAATTTGTCAGAGAAGGTGCAAGAAAAGGTGTAGTGCAAGAAAACCTGCCAATCGATACACAATGATTAAGCCATGTTAAATGTTTTATTCCAGTATTCAATTGAAAAGGTTTGATTGTATTGACGATTATGTAGCTTATAACTAAACAATTTAATTTAAAAAAAAACACCACCACCTATTTAAATAAACATAAAATACTCAACCTGTTTAGAGCAACCAGTTGTTATTTCAGACTAGTTTCGATTAAATTACTGATCATTTCACTGTGTGTGTTTTGAAAAGAATTTATAAATGAAAATGTGCACTTTTATTTTAATCAGTTATCAGTCCATAAATATATATGGATATGAACATGTGTACTTACAAATTAATTTAAACAAGTTACCTATATGTGAATCATATATCTTCTTTTTAAAATATACATTTTGAGAGTTATTCATTTTCTATTCCAATAAGTGAGACCAGTTAAAAGCCTGTTCCCCTTCAAAATACAATTTATGATGATATTTTCTAAACAACAAACATGCTACTGGAAGATAAACTAGCTAAAGTACCTAACATTAGTCAGATAAAAAATGTTTTTTCAAATGAATGGTTGCTACATCATTACAAAATGAAGCAAATCATAACTCGATAAATAATTGCTCAATAAATATCAGTCAATATTTACACAACTGCAGTGTATGCGTAGGCCATATAAATGGAGATGGATTAATGCAGGGCTCAAGGCCTTTAGCCCATCACTGCTGTGTTCTCTTTCTCAGCTGCACACACTCAGGCCACAGTGGGAGAGAGTTAAAGGAGAGTCCTACCTCATGGGTCCTCTGGGAGAGCAGACAGGAATAATTGTCTCCAGGCCTGGCCAGTGGTTCACACCTGCAAACAGAAACAGATCAGAAACACACACACAGACACACACACATACACACACACAGACACAGACACAGACACAGACACACACACACACACACACACACACACACACACACACACACACACACACACACACACACACACACACACACACACACACACACACACACACACACACACACACACACACACACACACACACACACACACACACACACACACACACTGACATCTCCCAGTGCCAGACAGACTTTCTGCATCCTCTGAGCTTCTGCTGAAGAGTAAAACCAGCAACAGGAGCATATCAGTTTATTATTGCTTACTTGTCTTTTTAACGTATTTGTGCCAACAGATATTTAAGAATGCAAAATCATTCATGCTAAATGTTGAATATTAATGAATTTGGTTTTAATATAACTGTAATATGGTTAAGATTTAATTTCATTTTCTTGTTGATACTGTATCATGTTTTTCAGAAGACCTCCTAACAAGGACAAATATGTTGGAGTATTCGTCAATGCTCTTCTATTTTCACAGTTTTTTTTCCAACAGTTATTTATATCATTTTATCCTATAACAACCATTTTTGGTTTGCTTAAAAATACAAAAATTTAAACCAGCAAGTCTTGAAATTCTGAAAATGCTTGTCTTCATAAATAAAGAATCCAAAATATATATTTGCCCACCTAAAACACTTGAAATCGTGCGGAAATTAAGAGGTAGACAGGTTAAGCGATTTTCAATGATCAACCTGATGATTTAGTGATGGTTTATGGATGATTGAGTTAAAATGACAGGTGAGAGGTGATCAGAATAATCTTCTTCTATCTCTATCTATCACTTACATGCCTGAACCCTAAATCCAAGGCAGGCTAGGAAAACCCAGCACAGAGTTAACAGAGACTGTCCAGCAGTACACACACACTGTACACACCAGAGACATGTCAGTGACAGCCCAGCAGCCTTTTCCATTATCATAGCAGCAGGAGTCAGAGGAACCTGGCCAGCCTCCTACCTGCCCTAAAATTGCCCTCCAAAATGAGCAGTTACCTAAGTTAGGTGTGACTGGTAGTAAAAAACCTGGCCCAATAGACGGTGGCTACTTAATGCATCAACAATGGCAAAATGAAATCGCTATAAAATTGTTACTTGTCGTATTTTCTTGTTGTGTCCACATGCTAAAGAGCTGAGACAGGCAGTGATCAAATCTTCAAGCTAAGCAGTAAATTAAAATCCATGAAAATCATTCCCAGTGAAGAAAAACCATTTGGTCGAGTATGTAGTGCATATAAGGCCTACACATGATTTTAGCCAGCTGGGATTGAGGACAGAACCAAGACTAGGTGGGGTAGAAAAAATACACCCTATAATATGACTGGCCAAACTATTTGTTTTGTCTTTTCTCTGATTCATATTAAAACAAGGTTTGATTGCATGGCCAAAAAGAAGCAACTCTTTGTCCAATTAATGGCCTCGTAAATGAGGAAACATGCAAATTTTCCAATTAAATAATTTGCTGTGCCTGAGGATGGTGTGGGATATTCATCTGTGGGGGCTGCGGTGGCATGGCCCTTTTCAGGCTTTGTTAATAGGTAAAGCCTTGAACAAAGACAGAAAGAGGTCAGTCCTCAGCGACACCTGAATGCTCTCCCTCTTTTCTCTTCCCCTTGATCCCTTCAGCCAGCCTGTCATTAGCCTTAATGATGGAAAATTGTCATGTTGATGTCTCTCTCTCCCTTTCTACCCCTCTCTAGCACATGCTCGCTTCCTCTCTTCTCTCTTTTGTATAAGTAGTAGGTGGAAGCTCCATTTATTACAAAGTTCTTTTTTGCCTAAAAGCCAGGGACAGAGCATTTGTGGCATGAGGGGGAAAAAAGGTGCTTGGATGCTCTTTCCATCACTGGGATAATTATCCCCACTGTGACCTTAATGATCCTTCGTGTTTGGCCTGCGTCTCCTGCACGCGCCCAGCCGCTCGGCTCCAGGCCCTCACCAGCTCCTCTCCTTTCCTCTCCTCGCCCTGTGTCAGGGAATATGAAAACCCCTATAATGAAACCATTTTAGATGATGGGGAAAAAAAGGCTACTACAGCTTCACTTTCTACAAAGACGACTCAATTATATGAGTAATTGTGATAATTTTCCTTCCATTCACAGCCCTTTCTGAAAGGGAAGGAAAAGGGGGGAAAACAGAGAAATGCTGAAAGGAAAATTACACGGACAATATGGAGTGCAAAAAAAAAAAAAACGGTACACACTAAAAAAAACTGCAAGAGTGCAAGTGCAAGACTATAAGTAAATATGTTAATGTAGGTGGGCCATACATATGTGCAGCCAAACCTCACAAACAGAAGTGCGAATAAACACACACGGATGAGATAGATGACCAGAGAGCAAATAATAGTATGATAAAAGTAGATGTGCAGCTGTCTGAAAATTAAACCTCTTTCTCCTTCCTATTGACAAAGCTGAGCTCCTGCAAAAGCACCCCAGTGGTTAGAGATCATTTGGAGCCCTGTGACAGGAAAAAGGATAATTACGTCTCCAAGAGAGGCAGGCGGACTGACGCGCCCTTAAGACGCTGCCGTGAATGCAGGGGCTTGATAGAAGGCAGAAGGAATAATTTTGTGCTTTGCTTTTTCCTTTATTCTGCAGAACATGTTTTGTTGGGCGGAAGACAAGGCAGAGAGCACCTCTGAGTGCATTAAACCCTAGGTGTTCGCAAATATAAGGTTCCTCTGTCTATCAACCGCTACCTAGAAAAAAAAACTCTTAAATGCATTAAAATGTCTCTTCCATTCTCCCTGCAGACAGCAGTGCCAGTGAGATATGCATTAGTTTTTATTTCGCAGCGGGAGTTGGATTTTCCTCACAACACGAAGGACATTCTGGATTCCTCTTGGCATAAAAAGGACCTACAAAGTCTACAAATTCAATCTCTCATGGAAACTGAATCATCCACCCCTATGTACTTGATTATATATTTTACATTTCTTTTTTGCATGCCATATCACACATAACACAATGTATTATGTATATATTATCCTTTTGCATTGCAAATACATCCATGACAATACCTAATCAGTTCATCCTATGATCTAGTAAATTCCTTTGTTTTTAATGTCATATGACATGATTATGAACTGAAATTGTAAATCTTTGGACTAATAAAATAACTCATTGTTGATTTCCTGCACAATATGGATCTTCTCTTGAATTGTATATATGATGTGATATAATGCCATTTGTATTTGTAATATTGTTAACTGTGATATAGAGCCCATGACACATCAGTGTTACTAACTTAATACTAATCTAATCACTAATCTGAATAAATAACCTACATATTAATGAGGTGAGGAAATTGTAATTGTATATTGTATATATTGTTAGACCAGCATTATGAATCATCACTGGCAACTGATACATTTCTTCCCAAATCCTAACTATGATTGCACCTGGACACATAAGACGCCAGATTTAAAGCAAAGGAAGAGTGGTTTCAAATGCCACAAACATTTTCTTCATGTCCCACCCCCCACCCCCCCCACTCCCCCCCCACCCCCGCGCGCCCAACCTTAAACTGTTCCCACATGTATGAGGTGTGACCCCCTCAGAGCACAGCAATCTGGCTAAATCTGTCCAGGCTGAGACAACCGTATCACAGCATGGAAGCACAAATACTCAGATCAGACTCACATGATGGCTCGTTGTTGGCTACCATGTCATCAGTGGCATCCCAGAGTCCCATCTCTTCTGCCCTACTGGACAGACACCCAGAGAACCCCTAAATGCCTGTGACTGTGTATCTTGCTCAAAGGAACAAAGTGGCACGTAATCTTACCTGTGTTGTACTTCCAAAACATCTATCAGTCATAAACTCACCAAAAACACAGAGCTTTACAATACAACTCAGAGGCTGAAATGTTTGTGAGGTTTTTGAATGGCACCAGGGATGGCGCTCGATGTGACACAAGAGGTGTAATATCAGAGCCTGAGAAGGAACCAAAGCAAAAATCAGAGCAAGACCTCAAACTAAAATCAGTCACTGGCTAATAGCCATCAGTGGATAGGTTGACAGCCTGATGATAACGTTCTGCACTATTGCCGGGCTGGATTGACTGTTTCCAGCCCAATCATAGCCTTAATCCCTACCCGAACACTAGAATACAGTATGTGAAACCCAACCATCCAACCAGATGCACCAACATTATATAACAACTAATGCTCAGAGAACTCACCAAAAGGTTTAGATCATTATCAGTTACTTTGTGGGAATCATTTAGAATGACCTAAACACCACAAAACCACTGCGTGTAACTTAAAAAAAACCCACAAAGTATGACACTAAAATAAACCTCTTGGGATAGGAACCATTCCAGTAATAGTTAAATTATCAAGAGGAGAAAAAAAAACATATGCAGACATTAAAATTTAAAAAAAAAAAAATCTCTAACAAATACTTGCAACCATGCAACCAAGCTTCGATGAAGCACTGCAACACTGTATTTGACTGAGATTCTGAAGGTTTTACATTCATTTCTGTTACATTAGAACAAAAAATTAATCATAAATATGTCACAATCCTCCATGAACAAAAACTGAGACCATGGACATAAGGTTTTAGTAATTCTGTGTTTTTAAGTTAATGAGCCATAAATGTATATATTTTTATATTCAGATTAATAGATTGATGTTAAACATATCACATCTAGCATTAAAAACATTTTTGTCAAAAACAAAAAGGTCATGCAGAGCCTTAATATAACATTCAAAGGTAGAGGTTAAACTTGTAAACTGGCCACCAGCTCAGTAATAGAGCAATTAGCTGTTAGTCATTTTAAGTCATACATCACAATGATATGTGAACAGCTCTTTTTTTTTACTTAAGTATCATACATGAGCAAATCAACCAAAGCATTTTAAGCAGGATAATCTTTTGGATACATAATGAGTACCACTTCAATATGTGCAATAATATAATAACTATATAGATACTACAGAAGCTTTAACATGATATATGATAATTTTAGCATTAATATGTTTGTTTCACAGAAGACTTGTAAATGTAATTACTAATGGGAATAGGATTTTGCATGAAGAAAGGTGAAAACACAGTTTAAAAGGATTTTAAATGTAGGTTTGGTCAGCCTTCTGTCTTGGTAACCAACATCCAGTCACTATTTCAACAATGGATAACCTGGACCAGCAAGAAAAGGCCATTCTGATGATCTCCAGTGGAGTGAGCATTTCTGTAAGCCAGCATCCCTAGCTCCAGTCAGGGGTTAAAGGGTTCCTAATGTGTCTGTGAAGCAGCAGGCTGTCAGTGGCTTTAATAAATACAGGGAGCAGTGTGAGAGAAAAGTGTAGCTGTCTCTGTAGAGTGACACAGGCAGGCCAGCAGTGCCGATGGCTCCTCTCTAATGACAGAGCAAGGTAATGACAGAGCCCGCTCCCTAGCAGCGGGAACAGGAAGATCAATCTGCAGCCAGAGACGAAAAGATGGAAGAGGAGGAGGAGAGGAGAGAGGGGGAGAAAAAAGACATGGCAGTGTGATTTTCTATTACACTCTTGCTCTATGTTAGCTTTGTTCTCTGTCTCTGCGTTGTTTCTGTCTCACTGCTGCCACTCCTTTTCAGGCCCATGCCGTGTCTGACCAGCTTTACATTAAAAACATCACAGATCAATAGCCATTACCACTCCATGTTAGAGTGATACACTGTGGGTCTCTGCTGAAATCCTCTCTCTCTCTCTCGCTCTCTCTCCTCTTCCTCCTCCTCCCTCTCTCTTTCTCCTCTTCCTCCTCCTCCCTCTGTCTCGAGCTCTCTCCTCCTCCCTCTGTCTCGAGCTCTCTCTGCAACATTGATCTCAGGGCACAATATTCCAGCTCACAGCCTGGTCCAAGGGCACCTGGGGTTCAGAAGGAATTGAAAAGCACCAGAGAGAAGGCTGAGGGAACAGAGTTTAAATAAAGTGTGGGAGGGAGTTACAAGCCAGCATCCGGAGCACAAATAAACAGCATTCCACTTTCGCAATCTACTGTTTTTCCTGTGCTACTGGCCATGCAAAAGAGCCTATCAAAGCACATCAAAAAGCTTGCCCGCCAGTCTAGGAAGAATTTACATATACATGGCATCTGAGGGCTTACTTAACTATGTTTGTTTGCGAAAGAAATACTTGCATTGAGATCAGAATCGATAAGATGTCTCTCCTGAAGAGGAACTGCTGTAACTCGAGTGCCATAACAAACAAAAACATTGGTAGCAATTTGAAAAGAGTGTGTCTCAAAGAAAGCTTGCCAAAGATAAAAACACAAGAAAAAGTAGCAGACAACATAAAATTAGCAGCAATTTGGGCTAATTTCTGTTTAATTGTCCTTTGGGACGAGAGTTAATCTGCAGATCTCTTCATTTACCAGAAGCCTGTGTAAAAATAAGCAGTGCTGATGCAAACAAGAACCCTTTCTAAAACATTGACACAAAGAGCTGATTATTACTGAAGTTCCAGAGTTATATACCAAAACCATATACATTTACAGTAAACTGATGTCAGTCTTTACAAGAAACCAGTCAAAGGCATACCATGAATATAACATAAATGTATCTAATAGCCCATACCTATTTAAAATGAAGGGGGCCAAAAAAAGAAGGCCATGTCAATCTGAAGTCATAACATTATAAACGCGATCTTTTTCTCACATAAAATGACAGGCTTCTCAGTGAAACAGTGGTGGAGCATGAAGTTCTTTTTTCCTGGCTGCACTTGCTTGGCAGCACTGCATTTTGGAAGATTACGGGTGTGTGTATGTGTGTGGGGTGGGGTGGGGTGGGGGGGTATTGTCTTTAAATAATTATACTAACACTAACAAAGATAAAAAAAAAGTCAGTCTTGATTTACAGGTATCTTTAAATATAAGGAATGTATCAATAGCTAAATTTGTATTGATGCATTGATTTAAAAGGCAAAGATTGAAATGCATCCAGGCAACAACAGAAAAATGGATTATTGTCAATTATAAGTGATTATAAATATATTATTATTGTAATAAAGAACAGATCATTAATGTGTAATAAAATAATTGATATTTTTAAACTAATGTATAAATAGGATAGCAAGGTGATTTGCCCATAACTCAAATACATTAAAAAGTCTGTCTCTATGTCATCATTTGCAAATTAACAGTAGGCATACCCCAGACTCTGAACAAAGTTGGCCACATATCAATTAGAGGCTACTAAATCAAATGATATCATAGCAGATTCAGTGGTATCATCAAAAATATCAAATCGTTGCCCTATCAAAATCAGAGGTTTGCACCCCTATTAAAAATACTGCACCTAATACTAGCACACTAGTCAATGACATGAGGAGAAATAAAGGAGAAACCCTGAGGTTTAATGCATTTTAACTACAATTTTTTTTTTACACAGATGCCTTGTGTAATTTTGATCATGAAAAGCACAAAATGCAGTGTCTCTCCTGCAGAACAGAGAAGCCCAAACTCAGCCAACCCTATTCCGATGGCACCCGGAGTTTCCTTCAAACTGCTTTACTGCACTGAATAGGGTGTTAATCAGGAGGAGAGGGGATTCCCAGAGCCAAGCCTAGGGGAGCAGCAGTCCTGAATACCTGTCAGGTGTACAGTGACATGACATTGTTTAGCCAGGGCAAGATTGATTGTGGAAAGCCAAGGCGGTAAAGATGGGGCTGATGGGTAATGTTTCTGTTTGCCTGAACACAGAGCGATGCTGTCTGTTTATCTGATGTCATGCCAAACTGCAGAGAGATAGGTAGAGAAAAATAAAGAAGACAGCAGAAAGACAGTATGGTATAAATTCAAGATCCATCCTTAAACTCTAGATCTCTTATTTCCAAACTTTACCATAGTTTAAGAACAAATCTCTGTAGAAAGTGGCATAAGCATAATTTGAGCATAATTTGGTGATGTTATGTGTCCAAGCTCTATATGTGAGAAATGTACTGATGACACTGAGATTTGAATAGCCTTTCAGACAATTATCCTCCCACTTCAGTAAATGGACTTGACCATGCATGTGGGATTTCTCCGCTGCTGCTTCTGAGAATGTGCACCTCTGAATGTTAGCTATGTTAAGAGCTCCTATGAATAACTACAGTACATTTGACTGGACACTTAAGTATCATTTTTAAGGAATGAGACATTTCAATGACAGTTTATTTTCCATCCAGGCTCTATGACATATCACCTAGAAAATCCTGCATAGTATAACTGTGTCTATGAGGAGATCATTATCTGCGATATATTATTAAGAACAATTGATTTTCATTAATGTGCAGTTTAAAGAAATGGACTGTCCAAACATGTGAGTAAAGTGATCACCTATAGCTGAAATACTGCATAGACAGAGCAGAGAAATGGGTAATTTCGTGTGTTTTTTCTTATTCTGTCTAGTAATCCCTCTGTGGCACCAAAATCTGATTCCAGTCTTTCCATACAGTGTGTGTGTGTCTGTCCGTCTCGTCACAATGAACACAATGGTTGTCGTCACATAGTCTGGGCCTGTAATGTGCTGAGAGTGGACAGAAAAGGAGATTGTACATGAAGATGAGACCAGGTCGACGCTCACAATGCCCTCATTTAGTGAGCTGAGACTTTCAGGCTCAGTGGCCGCTGGCCTGTCTATCTTCCCGTTTTACCCCAGGAAGAAGCTGCTGCCCTGGGGACAATCAGACCATCGACGCCTACTCAGCCCTGCACATCCACCACACATGAATTTCATGGTCAAAAGCCCTCTATGACTAGTGATACATTGTATAGATACCCTAAATGGCATGACTACAACTATTTTTCTATGGGCCATTTACAATGTAGCCAATGCAGTAGCATAATTCAACATGTCAGCTAAATATACAACTTCCCAGAGACTTTCTTTTCATTTCAGGCACTTCTTAGTCTTTAGGGTAATGTCATTTTGCTTCCGTAGGTTGGAGGCGTTGACTAGCCCCTGTTAGCATAAAGATGTGGTGTAACAGTGCAGTTGTTGACAGGCCATAATGTGTAGACAGCTGATATCACTGACTGGAACCACTCACTACTAAAGTTCCCTCCCAAAACAGTATACACACTAGCACAATTCAGCTTTTACAATCTCTTACTATTCACGGTTTTCATTACAAAACTGCATTTTCCTTTTTATGAATAGCACCCCAAAGGGACTGTAACTCTCAGCTATTTCCCCCAATTAAATATTTCCATTAGAAGATCAGAAAGAAAACCTTGTTTGGCAGCGTTTGGCTTTGAACTTTTCAACTTACATCATCCAATAGTTGACAAATTGTTTGTAAATTAAATCAACACATTTACAGAAAATAAAAATTGAAATGTATGCAGATTGGAAAGATTAAAACTAGTAGTGCAATTTAAAAGAGAATAAAGCTCCGATCTTTATTTACAGTTGACAATAACTGGACTGGTGCAATAGAATACTCAACAATAGAAGAAGCTTTTCAACACAAATTTTCTATTTAATGTAGCAAATTTATATGTAACAATGAAACTCTGGTATAACTCCAGGCTGATGAGTAGAATCTTCATATCAAATCCTGCTCCAATCTTAGACCTACCTGAGCATGTTTACATTTACATTACTAAATTTATTCCTTTAGCAGACGCTTTTGTCCAAAGCAACTTGCAAATGAGGAAATTCAAGTAAAGCGATATATCAAGCACAGAACAATACAAGTAGTGCTACCATACAAGATATTTAATTGAGTGAAAGAGGAGCAAAGTGCACAGAGTGCACATTAAAGTCTAAAGCACCAGAACAGGACATTGCAATTGCAGAGGTGATAATCACTGTAGACATGTACATAGTATGTGTATGTGAATCTGTGTCTTTGGCAGCAGGAAGTTTTAGGGAGGGGGATTGGGGTGTCCGTGATCTCACAGCGCAATCAGGTTGAGAGACGAGCCCTGAGGGGCCAAGACTGCCCCAACAACAAGACCAACTAGTCTTGTGCTTAACTCTTTACTCTCCATATACTCGGCACCTGAGAACCACACAGCAGAGCTCTTCACAGCAGGATTCCTGAATACACTCATGCGGATTTCCACAAAGCCATCAAAAGACTCTCTAACAGCACGCTCATGTTTACACATCTCTAAGCAGATTCCCTCTCTTCCTCTCTCTCTTTCTCTCACACACAAACACACAGGTAACAGCAGGATCTCTCACTTCAGACTAGATATAGTGCACTCATATAGGGAGGAAGTCTCTCTAAATACATTCACAGACTCGCACAGAGGGATGCCACTTCTCAGACCTCTAGTGGTCTTTACTCACATCAGGCAGCCTACAGAATCGATGATGAGAGGTGCTTTGAGATCAGGGACACAGAATCCCCGTGTCGAGTCGACAAGGCAGTTCACTAGTGCCCCAATTTATGTCTTCACTGATGAGCCACATATAAAGATTAGTCACTAATCACAAGAGCAACCTGCACTGAAGTGTGCATGTATGTGCATTTCTGCATTATCCTGAATACTTGTAAAGCGAGGGCTTAAAATCCTCTCCAAAATTGTTCACCAATGTCCCCTTCAATGGATTATCAACATTCATCAATATTCCAACATCCGCATAACCTTTCCTTCCTTGTTCTTTAGAAACACATGCTGAATTGATGACAAAAGGAAACTGTGCTGCTCAGGCTGGTCTAAGACTGGACACTTGATTATACAGCTGTATCAGTGGAAGAGAAATATTGGGACTCTTTCCACACATGGAAGGAGTTTCCAGTGTCAGAACTTTGTACCATTCAGAGGCGAAAGCTGGACCTATAAGATTTCTGCCACAGGAAAGCTCTTTATAGTTGCTACAATGTAAGTGATAACACAGAATGTTCAAAAATGTTATAGAACATGCAAGTATAAATGGATAACGTACAATGTGATTTTTTTTAATCAATGAAAATTTGCTAGTGTTGCCAAATTGTTGTGGTGTAAGAAGAATTAAACACTTCAGGATATGCTGTTATTTGAAATAAAGTTTGACTTCCTTAATTTTATATCATCTACATAGTAACATTCACTGATATTTCATATATTGGTGAGCTTCAATACAGTTGACTAGTGTTAGATGCTGGTTTAAAAACCTCACACAGTGAATAACTAACTGGTGGATTAATTAAATTGCATGTCCAACCAGTCATATGGTTTAGCTATTTGGTTGTATATTTTTTATTGTAATTGTGTTTACATTATACATTTGCAAGAACTATTCATTTAATGTGACTATTAAAGAACCAATCCTATTATGAATTAACGATGTATAGCAATGTAGAGATATGAAGAAACATGAAGAAATATAGGCATGTAATGTAATCATTCATTAATCCACCACTTTATCCTGGTCAGGGTTGCAGTGAATCAGGAGATGTATGCCTATAATGTTTATTTTAAATGAAAAAGTGCAATAAATTGTTTAACAATGTCTAACATTATCTGAATAACTGTGATTAATACTTCATTTTAATTTACAGCAAGTAGCAGTGATTATAATTTAGTCATCACTGTGTGGCCCTGAGAATGTGTATACTGCTGCATTTAAATGTATTCATTTAGCATAAGTTTTTATCCAAAACCACTTTAATGAAGACAGGGGGTTAAGGGGCTTCATCAAGGGCCTAGAATCATAACCACTTAGCCACCACTGCCAAACTTCACATAAAAAAAAATTTCTTTAAGACTATCCTGAATGTATTAAACATACAGTCAGTTCCATTCCCTATGTTGTAGTGTATGGAGGTGCGATGCCAGACGTGCACAGGGTGGAGGCACAGCTGGTCAAAGCAGGACTGGGATATGGTGTTGGTGTTGAGGACCTGGGGCGATCATGTTTAGGGGTGGTGAGTAGGGCTCAGGGTTCAGGGTTGGGTGCAAGTGCAAGCACTGCTAGTGGGGGCTGGTGGACTGGTGGGGGTGGTTAGTGCTGGGATATAGTGTTGGTTGTGGGAAACAAAGTTCAGCTGGGTCAGAGCTCAGGGGAAGAACCTGGTTGTGCACAAACCTGTACATTGGCCAGATGGTAAAGCAGTAAAGAGGCACAGGCAGGTGGGGTGAATATTAATGCTGATTTCAGAATGTTTTAAAAGTCCTGAAAGGGTGGTAGTTGAGATAGAGTGATACTAAGGAAAACATTTCTTTTAACAACTTCAATTCACTTGCACGGTCAAGAGAAGAAACCTTGGGTGTGGTGTTAATGGTACAAATGTAGTAACATGATGTTATCGTGACTCATGGACAAGTCATGTATTCCAAGTAAGGCATTAACCAATCCTATGTTTAGTCTACCATCCTGCAAGCAATGAATACTAAATAATGTTTGTATTTAGCAGTTTCCAAAGTGATGAATGCTACAAAATAGACTCTGCCCTGTAATCTTTAGCTCTGTTGAAGTTAGAGAGTCATTGTCTAATCTTTATGAAAATCCTGAGTATATGGACAGGGAATAGAAACCCAGAAAGAAACCCAGGCATTGTCCTTATTATTTTTCCATTGTGGCTGTCATGACTACAAAATTAAGCACCATCTTTATTTCATATGGTCATTTCATATGAGAATTAACCACTGAATGGTGAGAAGAGGAAAAGCCATTTTGTTCACTGGTTTGCTGAGCCATGGGAATAAAAGGAGAGAAAAATATGGGAATAAGCAAGAGGAACTTAACACTGCTGCTCCAGAATAAGCATCATCTTCACAGGCCATTTCATAAGGCTACACCATCAATCATAGTAGAGCACAGGACCTCCCCTTTGCACTTCTGAACAGTACGATGCTTACACCACTGCCATCTGATCCCAGAAATAATACTCATCAAACTGCATGTAGACATGAAATAACATTAGTCTACACTAAAAACTACTGGATTCCAGTCTTCCAGTCAGCAACACAACGGTAAAGAAAGCAAGTGTTCAGGTCATTATTTGCAATAACTGCTAGAAAGTATTTTATTATAATATACCATAAAAATATTTCCTTTTAAATGCAATATAAACTGCAGTTCTGCATATAAAATAGCAATCCCCAAAGGCCAACGAGAACAAGGTTTAATGTAATACAGAGGACAAGAGAGGATGTGATCAGTAAAACACTTCAGCTGAAGATAAAAGGTTCAGGTCGTAGAAGTATATGAAGAATGACGTTTTTGCTGTGCCCCTTTGTATGCTAAGAGCATTGTTCTCTCGCTCACACACAGTAATGGGAGAGACAGTCTTGACCCCGGCAGACTGAACGCAAAGCCTTATGGGAGTCTCTTTTCACATGGTTCAATTATATCTCCATGGCGAAGGGTTGAATTTGGTGCTTCATTTGAGGACATCCACTCTCATTCAGCTGAACACAAAATCAAGAAGCAACTTGTTGACTAAGCTGTCGGAGGACAGGAACAACCTGAGCCGTTTCACTGCTGCGGACCAGAGAACAAGAAGCACTTTGAGGGGTTTTGATGAGACCTGGAGCGGTTTGAGTGAGCCTACAGACTTCAGGGGTTAACCTCCATTTCAGCCAAGCAAAATACTCCAAGAGGCATGCAATTACAGCTTCAGTCAAAGGGCATGCACAATTTCCAGGCCTATTTACACAGTCATGAAGGGCCTCCCTTAAACCCCCCACCTTATCCCGTCTGCAGCAGAATGATCTGAGATAGCATGATTAAGGTGGCTTCCACTGTGTATATAAAAAATAAAAATAAAAATGAATAAATAATAAAAAAAAAGCTTTTCTGCAAGATTGTGTTTGGCAAGTTATAAAGTATGTTTAACATACCTCTTAATCTGTGATAGTTAGCATAGACAGATTCTGTAATTCAGAATGGATTAAAAGGTTATCAAGATCTAAAAAAAATAATAAGTCCGGACCATTATGCAGAGATTGGTGTAGAGGTTCTAGCTCCACCCTGGAAGTGCTATGTGGTGGAGGTCTTCCAGATCTGTAAAGCTGCACAGCTGTTGGCCAGCACCAGGATCCAAAGGCCCTCTGTGCTTCCTCCTCTCACAGAGACGACAGCCTGGCCAGGGGGCACAACACTCTAATAATAACAACATTCTGCATGCAGAAACCAGGTCATTCCTGCCCTCCTCTGACCTCCCATCACGGCACTGATGTCTGGACAAGAGCCAGTGCACAGTCCCAGCAAGGGAATGCATATTTTCATGTGTGTGAAAAATACACAGAGAAAGAGAGAGAGAGAGAGAGAGAGAGAGAGAGAGAGAGAGAGAGAGAGAGAGAGAGAGAGAGAGAGAGAGAAACAGAGAGAGCAAGATAAGTGAGTGAGAAACAGAGAGAGATCAGAGGGAGAGAGAGATAAACAGAGAAAGAGATGAGAGAGAGAGAGAGATGAGACAGGGAGAGAGAGAGAGAGAGAGAGAGAGAGAGAGAGAGAGAGATGAGACAGGAAGAGAGGGAGAGAGAGAGAGAGCGCGAGAGAGATGAGACAGGAAGAGAGGGACAGAGAGAGAGGGACAGAGAGAGAGAGAGATTGAAGGCTGCAGGGAACCAGAATACAGGAGTACAGATCACTTCCTCCAGATCCTACAATATTTTGTGACTGCTGCTAATTATTCAGCAACTACAGTAAAACTAATGGGAAATGCATGCAATTACAAGACCGAGGAATGAAAATCCGGACCCACCAACAAGTTCTGGGACTTTAAGAGGTTAAAGAACTGTTTATATTTCCTCATTCAATGATTGCAGGTTTTCCTATGCAAACAAAATTGTGAGCCAAAAATTTAATAAAGCAAGTGCCTGAGTAAATACAGTAAAACCTGCACTAAGACACAAGATCAAAGGATGAACTGGTGTTCTACTACCGACTTGCCTGTGGCCAGGAATCCTCAGTCCTACTGATTTGCTCTCCTCGGCTGATTACACTTACACTATATGGCTAGACGCATGTGGACACCTGATCATCACACCCATATATGGACCTTCCCCAAACTTGTCACAAAGTTGAAAGCACACAATTGTACCAGAAGTATGCTTTGTATGCTGTAGCATTATTATTTCCTTAACTAAGGGTCCAAACATGTTTTAGCATGACAATGCCCCTGTGCACAAAGTGAGGTCTATGAAGACATGGTTTGCTAAAGTTGCTCAAGTAGCTGGCACAGATCCCTGACCTCAACAACAGTGATTACCTTTGGGATGTTATTGGGAGATTATTATAACAGCAAAGGGGGACTATTTCTGGAATGCTATGTTGAAAAAGCTCATATGGGTGTGATGGTAAGGTGTCCACAAACTTGGTCCTATAGTGCAGGTGGTCATTTTGCATGTCCTTAACTCTTCATCTGTTTTTTGTGGTCATCTTCTGGCTTTCAATGACAGGAAGATAATGAATAATTTAATAGGTCATCAAGTTTTAAAAAAGAAGCTGACCAGGATGCTTAACAAGATTTGACTTTATTGCTTGAAAATGTAATTAAAATATTTTTTTTTATAATAATTCAATAGCAGTAACAAGTGTTTGAACAATAACTGGGGTAAAGTTTGGGGGAGGGGAGGTATTTTGGGCTGCCTCCTATTAGAGAGAGTTTAAAATAATTCAAGTATAATTAATCTTGTGCTAATGCAGGACCTAGAGGAAGAAAAAAATAATGGACACTATTGTTCAACAGCATGGTATGGACATTTGCAATATGCAGAAGCCAATAAAATGTAACTGACAACCTTGTGATATTAAAGGAATAATTCAACATTTTTCTGCTTCATGTCATCCATTGCAGCATGGCCAAGAATTTTGACACATTTTCGTGTACTGAGAAAGGGAGAGAGAATAAACCCCCAGAAAATCCACTGACTTGAAAATCACTTATAATAGAAACCTAAGGGCAAAAAATACATAACTACATAATGCAAATTCCAAACTATAACTACACCAGGACAATGCAATAGAAAGCAATACAGGTTTAGTGCTATTAAGAGTCATTCATCCATATTGGCAAAGCATAACCACAAATTATTCCCTTTTAAAGCATAGTGCCACCTCTGAAAGGATGTATTATACAAAGTTAGAGATTAATTTTCAAATACCTTTGACTGAAGAATTCATAAAAGCATTCTACAGAAACATGTTCCACTTAAAATTGTATTGACCGAATTCAAAAGCTGTCCTTATACTTGTAAGGGAGTTTTGGGTAAATGGGTTTTTTCTTTTCCCACTACACGTCAAAATGATTTTCTGTGGTAATGAGACATATACTAAAGATGAGGTAGATAGGTATTTGTTATAAACTTGAAATGCTGAAACAGAAATAAACAAATCACAGATGAATTACAAACTAGCCTTAAAAAAAAAACAAAAAAAAAAAACAGCAAATCACATCTGTAGCACAAAATCCCAGCAGAGAGATGAAGACTGGGGGAGAGGAAAGGAGAGTTGGAGATAGAGATAAAGATAAAGAGATGTGTGTATGTCTAGTGCAGAATGGACTCTTAATTACAGTACAGAGCACCAGAAACATAGACAACAGCAATAATATACTGAATGCATCATGAGAAAAAAGTGAACAGAGAGAGTCATACTGAGATAGGTTAACAAAGTGGCAGGTTGAAGACTTCCTGCCAGGACAGAGACTGAGAATAATCACATGACCTTCCAACAGAAATGGCCACCCGACCAGAGAAAAGGGGAAAAGTCTAACATACGTCAATAAAGGAACTTCTAGGCAGTGATAAATCTCACACACACTCCAACACACGTGAATCAGATCACAGTTTTAAATCTATCCATCAGAAAAAGACTCAGAAATCAGGCCCACTCTTCTTTTTCTGTCTCCCTGGAATAGCACTGTTGGGTTTTACGAACACTGCAGCCCTGCTACATGGCAGGTCCAAAAGGTTGGAGCAGTATGGTGCACTAGTGGTTAGTCTCTCTGCGCCTCTCTCTCAGACACATACACACAACTGGGTTCACACACACACAGTATCAAGGGAATACTCATGGCTAATTAGCTCCCTGCATCTGGGAAATGTCAGGCTGTCTCCTTTCTGCAAAAGCAACATTCTTATTTACTTACTAACCTCAAACCATTTACTGTACATTGAAACCCCATTTACATCTGGTATTAAACTGTGTACCGGATCAGATTTTGACCAGACATATTTAAATCGGGTCATGATCTACTGGGCTCCTGCTGTGGTATTTGAGGAATCCCTGTTAAGATTATTAGAGAGTATTTGGAGGCCTATTCCTGACAAAATACTAATACCGAAACACCTACAATGTTTTTTGCTTTATTTAAGATCTGGCCTTTTTAATACCAAAACTTGACTATAATGTACTTCACCTACTCTTACCAAAATAACACAAAACTGCTCCAATGACAAGACATTTTGACATTATCTTTGCTACTTTCTTCAACATTCTTTGATACCACCGGTCATTCTTATGATCAGCAATATCACAATTCATTTACTATACAAACCACCAATGATTAAATAAAAAAAAAAAGAAAAGAAAAGAAATTCTACTATAGCCATGCTAGATAGAGGTAAACTGGACAACAAAAAAAAAATTATACAACGTCACACACTCATAACCCTCATCAGTGCCACATGGAAGAGATTAGTGAAGTGCATCTGATGCTGGGCTTCTCTCCAAACCAGCAAACTAACATTTTTCTGAGGTCAGTTCACATATTACCAAAGCCTCTTGGAGTCTATGTGCTATTTCTCATTCACGTTTTTAAAAAAAAAAACAACTTGTAATGTCTGCTTACACTGCATAATTGTAACAAATCGCAACATAAACTATCTGCAGAGTGATCCATTGATTGCATAGTCTCTGTTTTTAACTCAATATGTTTCACTGTTGTTTTTTATTCTAAAAGCTGCTTCATAGTCTAATTATGTAAAAACCACCAAAGTTAATGGATCTGTGAGATTCTAAATACAGCATCCAGAAACAGCTTTAGAATATTTGTTATAAGCATATTCGTGAATGCATATGCGATGAAGTACATGACTCACCATATGGCTCTATAACTGAGCTCTTCAGATTAAGACTCACCATCAGTGCTAGATAAATCTGATTGATGTTTGGTCTAAATAAGCAGAAGGAAGGCCGGTAGAGATCCTTCACCTGACAACATCACACAGACATCCTGTCTGCCTGCAGAGATGCTATCTCTAGCTAGAGGACAGTCCCTCCTTCTGTCTTCCCAATCATTCTCCTTCTACCATGGCAAAACTTTGGTTTGGCCATGTTGTTTCTTCCTTTTACCGCACATGATTCATTAGTCTGATGCTACAGAGTTAATTACACTGCACCAGAACACTGAATGTCCCCAACCCTAGATGGAACAGATAATTGTCTACTTTCTGTCCTACAAACCTGATGCAAATACGTTCGCTGTATATCATATTTACAGAGAAAAACATGAGTTCAGATAGGCTTTAGATAGATTGAGTTTAGGTAGGTTTACAAGGTAAATCCGATGAGCCAAAATGATTAGAAAATGTAGTATTGAAGAAATTTTTACCCGGATGATTACATTAAGAAAGACAGACTAGTGCTATAGTAGTTCATAACCCAATCTCAAACTGCTGCTAATCATGCTTGACTATTAGTTTCTGCAACAAACAAACTCATTTGATTATACTGGGAAAAAAATGAAATGTTTCATTCAACTTCACGACACAAATATGCCTAGCCTCCGTCACTGTTAGTAATATAAACCAAATGGAGCTAGAATTCAGGATGGACTTGTTTGTATTCTCAGCACTGCATACATACATCACATCTGACAAAAAACAACAAGCACGGCAGTGGAAGTGTTCTATCAGCATTAATCAGTACAACCAGATGCAAAGTGAACAAGTGCTTTTTACAGTACACTAACCATGCAAATCTAATGAAAACACCTTTATTACTGTGAAACAAATTGCGAATGCTTTTCCACTGTTAGTTTAATCTAAGGGGAAATAAAACTAAATTACAAACTAAAATTCACCCTTTAAACTCCTAAAACATTCCTCTCTTTTCTAACTGCTCATCTTTGATATTAGTTCATACTAGTAGCTTTAGTTACTGAATAATATGTTACAAGATGAATAACTGAAGGGATAAATATTATGGTCAATAAAATGTAGTAGAATTTTGCAGATATTTTGTACGTCAGTCCCTCCAGGATTTTGTGATTTTGCAATTGTAGAAATTAATGCAACTTCAAGTAAACTTTGCAATATTCAGAGGAGCTTGCAATTTTCCAAAACATGCAAATTTTCTGTAGATATTGGTCAAGACGTGTGAGGTGACGTCAACGCAACGCACATTCAGCCAAAGCCCTCTTCAATTCACATGCATTGAACATGATTACAGCTAAACTGCCTCATTTACCGAGAAACATCACTGCAAAAGTCTGTGCAAAACAATTTAGTGCAATTGCAATTTCGCCAGTTGAAGAAGTTTTCTGAAAAAAAAAAAAAAAAGCGCAAAAAAACTCAAAAGCTGCATCGCAAATTTTGAAATAAGCTGCAGCAAAATCAAACATTTTTGGCCACAACAACCAAAAAAAGACTCCATGAAATCCTGCATGGACTGAATGTATTAAAAATATTACAATTTTAATGACACAAATCCCAATTTCACGTACTAGTTTAATTTTGCGCTATGAATATCAGACACAAATAAATGCCTCAATACACAATGGTTTGAAAAAAACAAACAAACATTATAGAGTCGGCAACAAACACTAAATAAGGATATGAAATGTTTGAATTGTACAGTCTCACCTAAATGAGCATTTCTTTCTTTCAACCCATTTATGCTGGTATTTAAAAAAAAATACTACAGCAGTTATTAGAGGTGAACTGAACACAAATCTGAAAAGAAATAAAAAGGCAAACAGCTTGCTACACAGTCAATATTTCTAACTGGTCCAAAAACAAGTACAAACTGATTCTGAATAAGTCAAACTAGGTTAGTAATTGACCAATCTATGGATATAAGTTCTTTTTGAAACATTTCCCCGCAAAAAAGATCAACTTTAATTAATTTCATTAGTATGAAAAATTACCACTAATAAGTTGGCTGGACAATTAGAACTATTTTTGTCAAACATAATTCTGTGTCCAGTTTAAGTCTTTATTCAAAAATTGATTAATGGGTTTCTTAGGTGGAAAGAATCAGCTAAAATGTTTTGGCTTTTGAGCCTTCATCTGCTATTAACAATCACATTTATTCCTTAATGAAAAGAGCAGAGTAATGAGTCTGATTACTTTAACTTAATATTAAGCAACACACAATGGGAAAAGTCATTACAGATTCCAGAAGTAGAAAGCAGCAGGAGGTTGCAAAATATGGAGAAAATAGCTGCTAGAAATAATCTTTTTCATCTCTGTCAGGTAAACTGGTTATTACCACTTGCAAGGTGTTCATATCTCAACAGTAATGTAAGTAAAACACCTGGATTGAGTAAAGTGAAATGTGTTTACACACTGTGAAGCATTACCTCCGGTCCCCAGAGAGGTCCGTTTCTACTGTCAACACATTCACACTCCTGCTCAAGTTTACTACCCTACCACCCTATCGCTCCACCTCATCTCACCCCATTCCTCCCTCCCGAACTCAGGGTCAGTCTTCTGCAATTAAAAGATGTCAAACGTGGTTTCTTTTTACGGTGTTTAGGTTTGGCTTGTCAGCGCATTAAACAGTATCTAAAGGAGGCCTCATTTAAGAGAAAAAGGAAAGGTCTGGTTAAGTGAGCATGAGGAGGATCAGCTATGTGATAGAGCAGAAAGTGGACAATGCTTTGGGAATCTGATCAGGAGCAGTGCAGGGCAGGGGGAGGGGGGTGTTGGTGGGGAGCACGGCCTCGTTGTCTCTCCCGCCCTCCTGGGAATTCTCTAAGACACCGAGATTCCGGGGGAGCTGTATCGAGTTCATGGCTTTCCGAACTGTGGTTGGGACGCGTTCCAAGAGGTGCCTCTGTCTCAAGGCAGCGCAACCGAGGCGCCAGCAGGTAACGAGAGGCAGAGGATTGCAGAGTTTGACGAGTGAAACCAGAGATTTAAAGTTCCAGACTTGAAGCTTCCAGTCACATTCATCACGACAGAGATGAGAGGTAAAACTGTTCCTGTCTGGCAGCGGTACAGTATATTCTTCTCCAACAGTATAAAAACCTAAGCAGTGTATTCACTCATACCCTACGTAAAACACTACACCCATGCTCATAGTGCCAAACCTCAACATAACCCATATATAACACATACAAACTACATGCATAAAAATCGACCTTTCTAACTTTTGGTATCCTGCCAAAGCTATGAATTTGAAACCAAATTAAGACTATAGTTTCATTTAGTTCACAAAAGGCAAAGAGAGAAAAAGTATCAGAAGATACTGACTGGTCCTTGTGCAGGGATCTTAAACATAGAGTTGCAAGTATTTAGAATGCATAAATGAATTACAGATAAGGGGATCATTTACAGTTGTCCCCACTATGACACTGGAACAGAGGCTAAATCTCCTGCCACTCAGGAAGGAAATAAATCCACAAAAGACTTTGTAACTTAACCTCCAGCATTTCTACAAAGTTCAGACTTAACATGATGGACAGACGGCGGAGACCACAGTTCTTTCAGAATGAAAAAGCAAAGGCCCTGAGGCCGATCTCTGATAAGTATTGAGCAACTTCAGTTATGCCACACTATGCTCCCCCACTTCACTCAATCTTGGGAGCTCCACTGTCAGAGTGATTGTAGTAGGCAAGAACCCTACAATAGATGACCAGCAATATTACAGTTTACGCAGCCCTCTGAATGAGTCCTCCCCAAAACACGGTTATTTTCCATCCCTCACTCACACCTGCTTTACAATATTTCAGCTGTAAAAAAAAAAACCCTGTAGAAAAGTGCAGGTGTGTAGAGTAAAGCTTCTCACAGTGTACAAAACCCAAAGCAAAATTCTAACACAGATGGTTTGTTCACTTCAGCCTAGCCGCCACGCGCCTCGTTCTGATGGTAAGGGAAATAGAAAGTCATTCACTAATTTATGCAGAGGGATTGCAACATTGGTCTATTCCAGTGAATTTCCGCTACAAAGAATTTCATCAGGAAATTTGTATGGGTTCCAATATGAATAATAACAAAAGGGACGTCATTACACAATTCACAACACCGTAAAAAAGCAAGAAAAAAAATACAAATTATTACCTCTCCAGTTTACATAAGCAAACCTAGAACAGCAGCAAAGCTCAGTCTGCAGCCTACAGAAAAGCTGCACATGCTGCATGGATCCAACTAATCTCTCAAGATGCTCGAGAGCAAATGAAAATTAACCCAGTGCTTAATTTTATTATTTTTTTTTATAACTGCAGCAGATGGTTATTCATCAGCATGATCTGCATAAGTGGCAGCACAATGGCTAAGAGGTTTTAAATTGATAGGCATAACCATCATTAGGGAAACAATACCACATGCAATCAGTTATAAAATCAGTTGGAGATTATGCCACAAATTGATTTGGCTTAACAAGTCATGTGGAATAAATGACTTAAGTTCATGACCATTTAAGAATGAAGATTATTTACAGGCTATACGTTCATTAAGGAAATGTAAAAACTGCACTTTCACCTTTATTCTCTCTAATCATACACAAAACTTTTTTTTTTTTTTTTTTTTTTTTTTTTATAAAGCAGGGAACCTCTCGAACAACACAATGATCTAGTTTGGCATAATACGCAAATTTAATTTACAATTACTCTAAAATAAATAACTTACAACCATCAACATTGAATAAAACTTAAAGATGCAATAATAGACATAAATACACTTGTTATAAAATATAATGTAATAAAAGACATTAAAAAAATCTTTAAAAATTAAATGATCAAATTATTGTTGGGCAAATAAATGGGTTAAATGCACAATTCGTTTCTCAATGCAATTCCATTTAAGAATAGTCTCAATTCTGCAGCATTTGCACTCAGCCATCACTGATTAAAGCAGAGCACCGTAATTTCCCCTTATTTGCTGTGACCAATGACCGTTCACAGTGTACCACACAACCTCATGCATGCACCTGAAGCTTGAGAGGCTAGAGGAGAAAAGATAAGCAACACCAAAAAGCCATAAGCAACATTTGAAATTATCCAAACGCATGCTTGTAGTGAGAAGGAACAAATTTGTCTTAAAGAAACGTTTCAAATGTACTGACAATTACATTACAAAACAAATAATGTAATATCCAGTACCAAATTATTAAACCAAATGAAATTTTTACCAAATTACTCAACCATGACTAAATGTATGAAATAAATACGTGTGAAATGAATTTGCAAAGGAGTAACCCTGAATTCACACTAGCTGTGGCGCCTGGTGAACCTCAGCTCAATCCAGGCTGCACACGTTCTGTACATGTTACTGTCATGAGAGTGGGCTTAAATTTTACAATCTATTGCCCAAATGTACCATTATGTGGAATATAGGAGACAAGGTGTGGCTAGCTAGAATTACAGTACAAAGCAATAAAAACGTTCGGAATCATGTTTGGTGTGAATTGGCTTAGCTCACTAAAACTTTGCCAGTGAGATTTTAGACCATACGTGGCTTATGAGACGCTGTCAACAGACGAACAATTGCCATGGTAAAATATTTATGCGAATTTTATCATAAAGTAGACAGTTCATCCAGATCATTGAAGGTTCATCTGTAAGGGCAGGTTGGGCCGAGCCCAATCATGTGTATATAGATCAGCCATTCAACAAATGTTAATCTTCATAAAGATATAAATAAAGTGGGCTACTATTTCAGGTCTTTTATGTGGCTTTCGACATGTAAAAAGAACACCAGGCTTTTTTTTTTTTTTTTTTTTTGAGACCTGGCAAACCAAGTTAATAATATAAGCTCTCCTGTGTGCACCTTGCTGTATCAAAAACCACTCAAAGCAAGCTGTTAGACTGTATTTTACCACTCTCAACTGCCTTTCCTGGGGTTTCTGTTGGCCTGTCCCACCAGAATCTATGTTCACGAGCCGGTCCTATATTTTACTACAGATAATACTTATTGCGTTTGATGATTTAATAAATAAATAAATAAATTTTCAGTAAAACTGTGGCTACCGCAATCTGTTACATTAATGCAAAACATTTATAAATATGCATATTATTGTAGACAAAATCAGTCAAAGAATCACAAGCGAGAATCATGTACAAGGATATTAATTCAGAGTAAAAAATGTTTTTATCCTATCACGATTCTGATTTGATCAAGAATTGTGCAGCCCTAGATCAAATGCAAACACGCAGTTACAAGACCTGTTTTATAGGACATTTGCCTCACAAACAATTCTGCTAATAACCCAGCTTATCAAAGAGTGATAAACCTGAGTGCTGAATATGCAGTAATTTTAAACACAGGGTGGGCTGCCAGTGACAGTTTTCCACCACATCAATCCAAAATGCTCCATCAATGAAACTATGGCTAAGACAAGCTACTCTTGTCTTCCATGAAGATACAATGCATCCGGAAAGTATTCCGGCACTTCGCTTTTTCCACATTTTGTTATGTTACAGCCTTATTCCAAAATGGATTAAATTCATTATTTTTCTCAAAATTCTACAAATAATACCCAATAATGAAAATGTGAAAGAAGTTTTGTTTGAAATCTGTGCAAATTTATTAAAAATAAAAACAAAAAAGCATATGTACATAAGTATTCACAACCTTTGCCATGACACTCAAAATTGAGCTCAGGTGCATCCTGTTTCCACTGATCATCCTTGAGATGTTTCTACAACTTGATTGGAGTCCACCTGTGGTAAATTCAGTTGATTGGACATGATTTGGAAAGGCACACACCTTTCTGAAGCGCAGTGAATACTTTCTGGATGCATTGTATCTTCATGGAAGACAAGAGTAGCTTGAGGTCTGAACAAAATGAATGGCTCTAAACTCCATTACACTAAATATTTTTTCATACATCAGCAGCCATCACACATTTCTTGTTGTGCAGCCTCCACTGCAATAATCTATGCACATATACTCATCACAGTGCTCTTTATCTGGCAGGTAATGGTTATGAATATGAGTGGGATAAAACAAATATTAAAATTCAACACAGGTCGCTAAGGAAACGAGATAGAGAAGAAAAAGTTGGCATGACATGATTTTTAAAAAATCTTTTTGAACAAAATCAGTACACAGTTGATCAATATACAAAACATTTATTTCTTTTCATAGGAAGTGCTTCAAAACCTATTTAATCTCACATCTGAGTCTGACACAGAAATACAAGGAGAAAAGGAAATCATTTAAAAAAGCAGACCAAAACATCAGTGACAAGTGAAGAAATGTGATTCAAATGAGATCCAGTTTTTTCTGTGACGTTTTATGCCGTTTAAGGTATGGTGTTCAAAACAAAATGGTAGGAGGTGGCATGGTGTTGTCAAGTGTGTGTATCCATGTTATAGCTGAGCACTCATCTAACCCCTGCTACAGCAACCTACCCCTGACCCCCCCACTGGGTGCATTCATGCCTGGGCCAGTCTTTCGAGCACTCTACGATACTCTGCCAGAACATCCTGGTAGCTTTTCTCCAGTTCTTCATGCTGTAGCTTTGTGTCCATCTGACTGCTGTGGGATGCCAGTTCCTCTGGACTCAAACACTTGTGCATCTTAGTCAGCTCACGCTGGTTCTTCTACGCAGTAAACAAATGACAGTACAGCCTCGTATTAGATGTTGCAAACACCAATAATTTACTGCAATTTATTTGGCTTATACATATAACTAAACATTAATTTTAATTAAATAACTCAACAGACCAAACAACGTCATCCATGACTTCCTGTTTCATTGGGGTATAAAGTCTCCAAATCTACAATTAGACACCACCTCTATGCCAACTAACTATTTGGAAGACGCACCAGAACAAAGCCTTTTATTCCATCTAGCCACAAACGTAAGCACCTGAAATTCTCTTGATGCTGCTGGAACTTTGACAGGAACCGGATTCTATGATCATATGAAACTAAAATTGTCTTTCAGTAACAAACAATTAAGGAGAGTTGGGTATAAAAGCATGTATTCAACATTTAAGTAAGGTTGAAGATTGGTGAAGATGTTGGGTTGTTTTTCCCTATAAAGGGACTGGGAACATCATGGAACTCATAAAGTACCAGAAAATTATAAATGGAAATCAGGTTGCTTCTGCCAAGAAGCTACAACTGGGCTGTGGATGGATCTTCTGGCAGAAACAATTACCCAAAATGCATACAAAAATGGTTCAGTGACAACAGAATCAAGTTGTCAACATGGCAATCTCAGGCACCTGAAAACCTGTGGGGTGAGCTGAAGGAAGAAGGACCTAGAACCCTGGAGGATCTGAAGAAATTCTGTATTAAGATGTGGGTCTCACATTTCTTGTGCTTTATTCTCCAATCTTATCAAGCATTGTCGGAGAAAATATTTTCAATGTCAGATTAAACTAAACAGAACTAAATCTCTACGAAGGGTGCCAATAGTACATGGTCAAATATTCCAAATTTAAATGATCAGTTTAACAATTACAATCAGTTAAACACTTCTCAAATGGAGGGAGAGAAAATGAGAGGATGTCATTTCAAATATCCCACAGACCCATAATGATTGAAGGACACACAAAAAAGAAGAATGTATGTAAGAATGTACTTTCTCTTTTGAATGCACACATTCCCCATACTGCCCCCCGTTGTAGCACACGCATATACATTATACTATACATACCATTCCCACCTGTGTGCAAAAACATACACCCTAACAGTCCCCTTCTCCCCCCGAGGGAAGCTGAGCAAGAGTGTGAGAGAGAGGGAGGGAGAACAGGGGACCAGGAGAGAGAGCATCTGGCCTCCAGATCCCTCCATTCTCTCCTACTAAGGAATTCCAATTTCCTTTTCAATCTCATTTTTTTCCACTCTCGTCTATGTCCCATTTTTTTTTTCTGTCAGGAGGCTCGATCCTGGTTAACATCATAGTTAGAGGTTAGGGAGCCATGATCCAGCAGTCCCCACTGATCCTATATTTCTGGTAAATGTTTAACTCGGAGCACAGTCTGCAGACAAAGCTGACAACAATTCTCCACTGCTGTTCACAGTAGTTATACAACTGCTAGCTGAATAGATCAGATCTAGAGTAAACCTCTCTGGTACGACTGAGTAAGGCATTTACACTAATAATATGCTTTTGTATCTAGATCCACTTTCTGCAGAATCTTGTTTGTAGAACTAAATTCTCAGTATAGCAAACTTTGACCATTTAAATCAGTGTTCCTGGAGATCAAGCTTCCTGAAAACTTTAGCTTCAGCCATAATTCGAATGAACAGATGACAGATGGACTTTTCAACATCATAAAAAAAAATAAACAAGCAAAATAAAGTTGGAGTGCAAAGCCATCATATAAAACTCCTGCTAGTAGAATATGCATAATCTGTCACAAACACTACATGACTTTTTGTTGATGTTCTACAGGAGGACGAGGACTATTGCTACATAGCCATTTCCTCCCTGGAAATTCATATGCTAGTTCCTTTCCCTTATTCTTTACTAATGCCCTAAACTATGTGACTAGGTTGCCATACACAATTACATTACAGTAGCTACCAATTAGGGTTACAAGCAACTAAAACATGGGATTGTGCAGCACACTTGTCCAGTAGGCTACCTCATAAATTTATCATTTGTCCACTCCTGCACATCTTTCTGTTATGTGACCCAAATTTTAAGGGATGTTTTAATACAGCAAATGTATTTCCATCTCTTTTTAAAGCGACTTCAAAATGGTACTGCATACAACTGACCATGTGCAAAATGCTTTACATTATTTATTTATTTACACAAATGTTTACAGTTGAAGAGATGAGAGCAATCAGACGGATGCAAGAGAACTTTGGTATACCAAGCAGCTACTGACAGATGCAAGTAGTTGACTGAACTACACAGTTTTCACCTTCTGTGGATTATGTGTTGCAAATGCATTATCTAGTTTTGCTTCTAAAACTGACCCTAGAATTAGAAATGTTTATCTTACAAGAATCATGGCACCAAAGCCAATTTCACACCTTTTAGAATAAAACCCGGAAATGAATTTTGAAGAATAGAATGAAAGAAAATTGATGTTTAGCGATTAATCACCGCTGTTAACAGACTGTTAAATTAGAACTCCACCTGAGGTATAAAATTATCAACGCTTGTGAAAATACTGACCATGTATCATAATTAAATGTTTGAAAGGTTACACATAGTAGGCTCATTAGAATTTAACAAGCACTGCTGCAATTCTGAAATTGCTCCACAAAGAGTGAGAAGGCGGGCGAGCAAGTAAGCTCAGTCATGAATAAAAGAGTGTGTGTGTGTGTGTGTGTGTGTGTGAGTGAGAGAGAGCGGGGACAAATGATTTTGAACATTGATGTGTACTAGGCCTGGGTGACATGACAATATAATTTTTATATCATGATAAATCATGTCACAATACACTTTTCTTCTGAGATATTGTGATATCATTAGTAACTTTTTAATTTAGTTTATCTATGACATAATCCAACTGGACACAGCTTAAGATTGCAAAATGTTTTTTTTTTTTTTTTTTTTATAGTTTTATTTTAAATAATTTAATTTTGTAGACATAAAATTTAAAAATTCTTAAACTATACAGGTTTTGTTTTAAAAAAAAAACTCCCGACTACTGTTAGAAAACCTATATACATATGTTAGCAAACCATGATACAGATTGTGTATCAGAGAAATGTCTTCAGTATCACAATATTATATTTTCATGATACACTCCTTGTTTTCCTTCACTGAGATACAAATCCTTAATCATGGCTGTAAAGAGGTCCCGTAAAAATCATCTCAGAGTAAAATGTAAGGGGCAAAATTCCTAGAAATCAGAAAATGTATTCCTATACTTAGGCCTAATATGGCAGCAATACCCAAAATTTCTCTACGCTAAAAAAAAAATACTCTTAAATGTGTGAATGTTTAGAAGTGCTTCAAAATTAAGTCTATTAAGGAAATAACAATAAAAAGAAGAAAACGTGGCAGCACTGAGACATGAAAATCATGCACCCACGATTGTTTAAATGGCATTATACAAATTCTTACCATGACCGTAGCTTATCAAATGCTGGTTTTCTTTGGACTTCACACAAATGTATTCAAATTATGAAGCATGAATGTCCTCCTCTTATTATTATTAAGAAGATAATTTAACACTGGTAAATTCTCGGGCATTTCTGCTGGCTCATACTATGGGATGTGGTTGACTGATTTATGGTGATGTCTTTGTACTTTATGCTTAAGGTTTATTCCTATGAATAAGCCCCATTCCTAGCTAAGAGTTGCTCTGAGAATTTATAGAACACATATAGAGCAAATGTTCAGCTGAACTGAAAATTCATTTTAAATCATGGCTCCTTTCCTTGGACTTTTTCTGAGCTTTATTTACTTTGGCTTTATATATGATTTAAGTGTGATGTTAGGGAATTTCTTCAGTGTGGGATCAATAAAGTTCTCTTATCTTAGGAAAGTCTAAGTGAGTAAAAACTTCCATGACAACAGTGTGCATGCATGGTGCAAATCACACAGCTGCCAAAGATCAGGTAGTCAGTCTCCATCATCTTTGGCTTTAGAATCCCTCAACACTCCAGTAGGTTATTTATTCCCTTTTATTTAATAGCTGTGAAAGTCAAGATACAGATCTTTATTTAGTCATAAATTCTTTCTTTTTTTTTTTTGGATTTTCTATTAAATTCATGTTAATAAAAGGGATAAATGATTCTGATGCATCACAGAAAATCAGGTAGAGACACCTACCCTGTAAGGCCCAAAAAGTCTTTTCTTCACCTCTAGCCGAAACTCTCTGGCCTTTTCCTCGTTGCTCATGTCCGTGTTCCTGAGACGTAGAATCTCGTACACCCGCCTGGCATGCTTCTGCACACAAAATGGCAAAATGCTTCATAAAATCATGGTGAAAAGTAGTAGTCGTCTCATTCCCGTTTGTAGGGAAAACTAAAAATATCACAGGGACATAAAGCTGTTAATTTCAAACAAAACAAAAGGACAGTAACGTTGTCTTGTTTGGAAAACATAGTTCTCAGATTTACACAGACCCAGTTTAGACCTGGTATTAACATTCATCTTGAGGAATCGGATCAAAAGTGGACAACGGTAAATACAAGTGTAATTGGGGTCATATGCCTGTTGTAGGCATACAGTAATACATTCATTTCAAAGGTAGTCAGGGCACAAACACACTTAGGCTACGTCCACATCTGGATTAATTCGAATACATTTGAAAAAGCACCCTTCTCTCTACCTTTTGGGACGGCGTTTTTGTCCAGCAAAAATTGAGCTTTTCGAAAACACTCTTCGCAGTGGATAAATGTGAAAATGTGGACTGAGAAAACAGAGATATTAAAAAAACAATGCAGCAACAATGCTACCTCTTCGTCTGTGCATTTAAAAAACTTGATGCTTTTCCTTGACATTGTTGCATCAATTCAAAGTGACGGAAAGTAAATAAATGCCTGAAGGAAAATGCAGGCTTTTAACGTTTTTACGCGTGCGCAGTAAAAGGATGTAAGCGTTTCACATGTTTCAATGTGGACAAGCAATCTTTGGAAAACACCAGTGTAAACGCAGTGCAGATCTATCCGGACTAACGTGGACGTAGCTTTAGCCCATCAGATTCTTATAGTGACACATGAGCACATGCAAGGTGCCTTCCACTGTAATAATGGAGAATCACGCATGAGCAGTAGCTGAAACAATTTTTTCACATAACTGTAATTGTTTTAATTACAGTTATGTGAAAAAATAAGTAAACCCCATGGAAATTTTTGCCTTTTTTGACATTTGAAACAGTGCCTCTTAATAAAGTTGATATACCTGAACAAAACCACAGAGAAAATTGTATTTTTCGATCATTTATTCAGCAAAAATATATATATAAAAAAGTGATATTCTTCTGTGGAAAACTAAGTACACCCTTGGAATTAGAAGGTAGTGTTGCCCCCTTTAGCAGAAATCACCTCTTGTACGCATTTTGCATAATTGTCCACCAGGCTTACTGGAATTTTTGACCACTCTTTCATGTAATATTTTCAGTTGCAAGATGTTTGAGAGTTTTCTTGCATGTTCTGCCCAGTTCAAATCCCCCCACAACATTTCAATGGGATTCAAATCCAGACTTTGACTAGGCCATTCTGTAACCCTTCAAGTCTTCTTTTTGAGACAGTCCTTGGTGGATTTGCTAGTGTGCTCAGGATCATTATCAGGATTCGTACAGATTCATCATAATGAAATACCAGGACTTTTAAAACACAATTTTTTTGTTTTCAGGGACTATACAAGAGGTGTCCAGCCATCCTTCCAATTTCTGTACTGCTTATCCTACACAGGGTCATGGGGAGCCTGGAGCCTATCGAAGGGGACCTGGAGCCTATTGAAGTGCACAAGTCAGGGGACATCCTGTATAGGGTGCCAACTCATCGCAGGGTACAAATCACACTCACATTCACACACCCATCCATACACTACAGCCTACAACACATGTCTCTGGTCTGGGGGAGGAAACTGTAGTACCCAGAGAAAACCCCCAAAGCACGGGGAGACCAGGCAAACTCTGCACACACAGGCAAGAGGCAGGAATCGACTCGCCAACCCTGGAGGCGTGAGGCGAACGTGATAACCACTAAGCCACCGTGCCCCCCACAAGAGATGTCAATCAAACATATTCTTTATTTGTTTTTCTTTGTAAATTTCAAAACAATTAATAATAATAATAATAATAATAATAATAATAATAATACAACACAACCAAATTTTATATGGCACCTTTTCCAGCCATGCTGGACTAAATTTGCATTTCCCAGGCATTGCTTTGTCTTCACCATAACGTACACTCTGGATGAGTGACAGGAGCACTGTTGCCAAAAAGTTTCAATGGAAAGTCGCTAAAAGTTGCTAGATGTCATGCGCCAATTAGCATATTCATTATGCATTCATTCACTACTCTGTACTCACATACTATATTTTAATACAGCTGAATTCCCAATAAAGTTGTTCTCATTTACATATTTTTCTGCTGTCAGACAAGAGAACGAGTATGAAAACAGTGACTGAAACGCAACCCATTTAGACTACATGTTAACAACAGTCACGTCCAAGCTACTGCTCTGCACTGCTAAAATCCTGATTTTATAACCATGACGTCGTCTAACAAAAGCACCACACACATAAATTAAAGACAACGGCCGTGCTGTGATTTCAGCTATATTTACAGGTAAAACGATCACTCAGAGACAGAGAATGAATGTGCTGCTCCTCTCTGCCCCTCACTGAACAGAGCAGGCGGACAGAGAGAGGAGTACCTGCAGCGGGAAAGCAGGACCTCACGCTCACGGGGCAGTACTGGCCAATCTCTTGAATGGGAAGTTGCCAAGGTTTGCCCAAAAAGTCGATAGAGTTGTCGCTAGGTAATTTTTTGAAAGAATGAAAAAAGAAAAGGGAAACACAACAAAAAAGTTGCTGTCTCTGTCACAATGAGTGAGTGAATAGCGGGAGGAGGAGGAGGGGGAGGGGCCACAGCAGGGAGTCATATTTTGAGTCAAAGGATATGTGTTCTATCAAAAATGAAGACTAAAGTTTTTAGCGATTTCGTATATATTGACTTTTTTATAATTTCAAGCACTTTTTAAGCACCACTAGATTAAAAATATGCCTATTTTCAAGCTTTTCCAGTACTTAAATTTCAAAAAGCCAAATTCAAGCACCTTGTACGAACCCTGCATGATCCTGTTGAAAGATTCACTTTCATATCAACTTCAACTTTTGGACAGATGGCCTCACATAATCTTCAAGCACTCCTTGATTTGATGCAAAATTCATAGTTGAATCAATGTATGCAAGCTGTCCAGTCCCTGAGGCAAAAAAGCAACACCAAACTGTAACATTTCCACCACTGTGCTTCTCCTGAAAAGCTGTCTTTTGTCTACGGTAAACATGTTTGCGGTTACTGTGGCCAAACAACTCTGTCTTTGATTCGTCCGGAGCACATTATTCCAAAAGGTCTGGTCTTTGCCTACCGTATATGCTCAATTTGTGCAATCTCTTTCTGGTTGTAGAAGTATGCACTTTGACACCAACAGTTACTATTAGATCATGTGATGAAATTTTGGGGTCCTTGGAGACTTCTTTTTGCATCAGATGGTCTGATTGGCAATTGGCAGATGGTCAGATTGGCAGTTGTTTGAAATCTGCACAGTGTAGATGATTTTCCTTACAGTGGAATGATGTATTTCAAATAATTTGGAGATCTTTTTAAATCCCTTGCCAGACTCCTAGGCATCCACAACCTTTCTCTGAAGGCCTCACAGAACTCTTTAGATCTTGGCATGATGACACCACACACCTCAATAACAAAGGGAACACCAGACACTAGATATGAGAGGGGTATAAATCAGACAGGTTCCACCTGCACTCACTAAGCAGGTTCTAATCACTGGCAACTAAACTTGAACACCTGATTCTAATGTTATGGATTTGAAGGTGTGATAAATGTAGGGGTGTACTTACTTTTTCGTTTTTGTGGGTGTATGTGACTTTTCCCCCCCAGTTAATTTAAATTGGGAAAATTACTAAAAATGTCGATTTTGTGTCATTTGATTGAGTGCATCAACTTTATTAATAAGCACTGTTTCAAAGAGGATCAAATATTTGCTTGTCCAAAAAAGTTTAAAAAAATTTTTTTTTTTTAATTTCCATGGGGTGTACTTATTTTGTATACACTTGACTATGAATTTCCCCATGTTATTTGTGTCAAAGATTATTTACCAAATTTTAATAACCATTTCAATTAATTGTTTGAAGTTATACTGTCAATCCTTTTATGGTATATGGGGGTGTCTCGCCATTCAAGTAGACGGAAACCTGGTCTTGTATGACTGAAAATAATTGAACCCGGGAGCACTGCCAAAATGGCCACAGTGTGGACAGATTTTACTAGAAGGACTTTGTCATGGTACAGGCACCAGACTGTGATAATCACTCACAAACAACATGGCCAGAAAAGAAATAAAAGATAGTATATCCATTTTCCCCCCTCACACTGCCTGTGTGAGCTAGAATTTGGCAAAATTGACACAAATGTTTCCCCATATTTTCCTGTAAACCGTGTCTGACTGGTCTCGCCTCCGTTCACTGAAGATATAAAATTTTTAACACCACCGTCTTCTTTTACTGGCATTCAGTTACGTAGTGACGAACCACTCCAAGTGGAGAATTATTTGGGGCTAAAGAAAAAATCTTCCGGGCTACAGCCCCGAATGCCCAGGAAAGGTTATACCCCTGGCAGCCACACAAAACGTGATGTATTTTAAAAATGCATTCTACTTGATATTGTTTTCTTAACAATATATTAGTAATGCAAGCAACGTAATTTTATTGACATCAGTAACTGTAATCAAATTACATAAATTTAAAATGCAATGCATTACATTACTGTGTTATCAGAAAAAGTAGGCTTAATTAGAATACAGTTATTACAGAATATTAGTTATACCCTACTCTGGTGGGACGTAATTGGCGCAGTTACATAGCGGCCTAAGTGCAGACAGAAAGAAGTCATACAGGGAGCACACTGAGGTGAACTCCCACCCATTCACTAATGGCCAGCTTCCAGTGGGGTGTGTGGATGTGGGTGTAGTGAAAGGTCATTTAAGGTCAAATACTTTCATGTGGCTCCAAACTGAGATGGAGAGTTAATTATATATTATTCAATCATCATAACTCACATTTGTCACTTTTGAAGAAAAAAATACTGTTGCAATCAAAATGATTCAACCCCCATTGCAAATCAGGTTTATTGTCAAAATTTACAGACTTTGAGCTGTTTGCAATGAACAAATCAAACAAAAGCTATTGAAATAGTTCAACACATCGAATGCTTCAAGTAGTTTCCCCAAATTCAACTGAAAATGCAACTTAGAATGACTTCTCCAGTCACAAAATTATTCAACCCCTTCATGGCAAGCATCTTCAGTACTTCGTAGAGCACACTTTTGCTATTATGACCTGCTGCAAACAAGATGCATAGCCAGACACCAGCTTCTGTCAGTGTTCCTGAGGAATCTTATCCCATTCCTCATGAGCAATGACCTCCAGGTCAGTAATATTGTTGGGTTTGCGTGCTGAAACTGACTTCTTCAAATCCCACCAGAGATTTTCTATGGGGTTCAAGTCAGGTGACTGTGATGACCCTGTAGAATCTTCCAGGACGACTTCTGCAACCAAGCCTTGGTGGAATTTGTGGTGTGCTTGGGATCATTGTCCTGTTGGAAGGTCCAATGATACCCAAGCTTCAGCTTCCTCACAGAGGGCATGACGTTTTCTCCTAGGATTTCTTGATACTCCAATGAAGCCATCTTGCCTTCCACATGCTGCAGGTTTCCAGTGCCAGAGGATGCAAAGCAGCCCCAGAGCATCACCGAGCCTCCACCATGCTTGACTGTGGACAGAGTGTTCTTTCTTCATTCTTCTTCCTCCAAAGATACCGCTGATCCATTATGCCAAAAAGTTCCAGTTTTGTTTCATCGCTCCACAGAACACAATCCCAAAACTTCTGTGGCTTATTTATATGATTTTGAGCTGACATTTCTTGTGCTTTTGGGTCAGTAGTGGTGCACGTCTTGGAGTTCTGGCATGGAAACCTTCTGCGTTTAGTACGCGCCTTACTGTGCTCACTGAAACCTCAGTGCCCGTTACCACCAAGTCTTGCTGCAGGTCTTTTGCAGTCACTCCAGGGTTTTTCACAACCTGCCTTCTCAAAAATCTGATTGCAGCTGTTGACAGCTTCATCTTTCTGCCCTGTCCAGGTATTTCATTATTTTCTGCCCCTAGCCAGTTCAGGTATTTCATGTGTTCCAGCTCAAGCACACCTGGTGCAACTAACGAAGGCCTTGATTAGTTGCATCAGGTGTGATTGAGACAACTATTTTGCATATTTGTGCTGCTGTGAGGGATTCTATTCAGGAGGTCGAATTATCTTGAAACTGGAGAAGTCATTATAAGTTACATTTTCAGTTGAATTTGGGGAAACCATTCATTGTGTTGAACCATTTCAATTGCTTTTGTTTGATTTGTTCATTGCAAACAGCTGAAAGTCTATAAATAAACTTGATTTGCAATGGGGGTTGAATCATTTTGATTGCAACTGCATATAAAGAATATACCAACTGCAGATTGAGTACTGAATTTGAAAGCACTGGAGCAGCTCCTTTTTCACTTAAACTTGAAGTATCATGTGTTGTATTAAGTATGTAGCTCATACCTTGTTGATTTTGAGCTTCTCTCGAGCTTCAGTAGCCATTTCTTCACTAAAGCCCAGAGGCAATTTTTCAGTGGAGAAAGAAGGCAGATCCATACACAGCTTCACCAGCACAAAGTCCCTCAACTTCACGTAATTGTCAGATGGGTCTTCCGCTAGGAAAATTCAACACACACAAAAGGATCAACTTAAAGCAACTAAACAAACAAACTCCTATAATCTGGCAGCAACAAGTGTCCATTTATTCTATTACAATGAAGTGTTAAAAATGTTTTTGTTGTTAATGATATGTTTTAGCTTGTTTTCACTATACGCATCTTTTTTACTTTTGGGCTTAAAATGAAAAATAACCAAATCCAATATATACTTTATATGTAAATACTCTTAAACCAATGCTGTGCTTCAATCTTGTTCTCATGACTTTATTAAAAATTCAATGTGTTGGAATACAGAGCCAAAACAACAAAAAATGGCAATGCTGTAGTGTGGGTGTCCCATATAGATTAAATGATCGAGAGAACCAGAGAGGCTATGGACTGCTGGTAAGACACAACTTTCACTTTCTAACATGTGGCATAACATTAACAGTAGATAGAGACAGAGAGAAACAGTACAAAAAGTAAAAAGAGCACAAAAATAGAACAAAAAGAACAAACAAAGGCTGTACAAATGGTGGCTGCAGGTCTGCCGTAGTAGAGTGGAGCTGCGTATTCAGTTTGAATGAAAGCTAATCTCTCTCTCCCCACACAGCTCAATAATTATGCCATTGTGTGAGAGAGCCTGAGCAGCAGCATGTGGCCAGCACATTTCAGCTGCAAACTGCCTGCAATTTACATACATCCCTCCCACCTTGCCACACGTTGGACCGGAGAGCTCCATACACAGCCGTGGCAGAGAGGTATTTAAATTCAGCCAACAGCTACCCTTGATAAGAAGGCTCTGTTCATTCCGCTCTCACACACTTAAAGAAAGTTTCAAGAAACTACATAAAAAGTACTTTATTCCATTTTCATTAGGAAAAAAGGAAAATGTAACATGCATTCTGCAATCATACCTGTGTATGGCTCATCTGAGTACCTGTTATGGAAGCAAGACGTGCAAACCAGTGACACAATCCAGCAACTGGTGTGCAGTATGAATATTAGCCCATGTATAACCACACTGTACAAATTCTGTTAAACAGTTTTCATCCCAGAATACCCGTGATATCCTGAACTTTAGGTAGGTTGCAGTAGAACCGATGAACCGTCTCTAACAGCTGGGCTCCATGTCCTTCACCCTGAAATGGTGGCAGGATCAGCATCTGACTGAAATAGAAAAAGACAAAAAAGTGAGACAAAAGAACAAGAGGTTCAAACACACAAACACCAAAGACAACCTTTACAGGACCATAAGAATAAGACCTGAGTTCTAACCACATCAACATACAGGCCAAGATTTTAAATATTGTTCTTTGCTCATCCCATAGTGCCAGCTAATATACACCTAATGCCAGCCCTCCCTATATCTCCCAGTCCTATTCAGCTTTCCTTGATACAATGGACATTATGATCATGATGATGACCTGATACAGATATGACAATATGTTTTGTTCTATACACACACTTCATGTCCAGACAGCGTTCTTTTCTCCAGTATAACAACTTGATATAATCTCTACCAAAAGATTATTTTTGTTCATTCACTTGGCCAACATAATGAAATGTTACTATGTTGTGCCAATCAATATATTACACTGATTTTCAAAATGGGCTTTCTGATGGGTGCTGCTGATTTTGCCATCCTTATAATAAGCAAATGGGGATTGGCTTATAGGATATATAAGCCAGCAATTTGGGGCACTCAGGGACAAGAGAGCCAGAGATGTATAATTTTCTTTTCCCTTTTTTCAAAGAATAAAGGAGAGAGAAGGCACGTGCTTCCCTGGTAATTACCTAACACGTGGTCTGGTTTTGTCTGGGTATACGTAGTAATTATACACTGTCATGTAGCCAACCGTAGCGTAGAGAGTCTCCCCATCCTTATTGTATTTCTCAAATCTGTACAGGGAGAGAGAACACAAAAGGCAACCAGGTCAATCATAGGCACGCTCCCATGCACTGGTTCTTCTAGCACTCTTTCAACTCTTCTCTCTTTCTCTACTTTGGCCATCCTTCCCCACCCTCTCTTGCACGCTGCTTGTTTTCTCGCTCTGGCCTCCTGTCAGTGTGAGCATGCTGGAGCAGAGAGCAGAGCAGTTGCAGTCTGTGCACCTGCTGTAGAGAGTGAATGCATTATGCACTTAATTGGTGCACTGCAACTTAGAGAACAGTAGAGCAGAGAGAGGGAGGCATCTAGCCTCTTCAAATCTCTCCAGTCCATTTGCCTATTGTCAGCTTTAATAGGTGCCACACTAAAGAAAACACTAGCGGAGTCTCCTTTTCGACTGCTAGAGATTCCATTCACTGTTTCAAAAGACAACAGCATTCAGTTCAGCCTCTTGCTCTGCCAAAAAATAAGGACAGCAAAGAAAAGAGACAAACAACACAAAAGGAAACTCTTATATGAGATGAACAGTTCACCTCTATACAAGGGGGAAATATAATTAAACAGGCTTGGTAATTGGTTGCAAGCACCACAATGAGTGGTAGTTGCGTCCGCTCAAATGTGTGTGTGTGTGTATACGCACATGCACCTGACTAAGAGAGAAAAGAGCATTTTCCCGACAGTATGATCCTGTTCAGTACTCTTAGTAATCCTGACAACTTTCTTCTCTCCAGTTCCCTTCAGTGATCAAACTTGACACAAAGGTTAATGTTTCGAAATGCAGGCTCACAAATGTTTCGTGTAGCCACAATTGCTCTAAATTTGGACCTTGAACTTTTTAAAAAAATTTTTTTTTTACACTTTTACCTCAATTAACAGAGATAACAGTCCTATCACATGTAAAGAAAACACTTATATCAAGAAACAGTTTAGCAACCCATGTAGGAACACGTATGCTCTACAGGCCTGAGGCACCTAGGTTTATGCTGCCAGTGCAGGAAAGTACAAAGAATCAAAAACAGCTCACAACTCACACAAGGAAGAAATCCCAGTGATCATCGTCTACATCAATAAAGCTGGCCGTCTCGATGAACCACATAAGGAATGTCTGAAGGCGCTCATGGTGTTCTCTGAATCCTGGACATGAGATATCTGCCTTATAAGGCAACAACACAAAGAGATTCAACATCAAGACGGTCATGTGTACGCCCCAGGGATTATTCTTAATAAAGCAGTCACAGACAAATATACAGTATTTACAGGAAAGTAAAACTTCTGATTAAACATTAACTACACATTACTGAACCAGTGTGTACTGGTGAACCTGTACAAGAAATTATGCAGCAATAACAAAGATGTACAAGTAATACTGTCACTGGATTAAATTGTTTTAAAGACATCACTCAGTGGAGGCAGCCACCATCCCCAAAGCTTCTTCTGTCACAGCACCTGGCAGTACCTTGTGTATCAGGTAAGTAAAATCTGCTCCCTCTTCCACATTGTGAACTTTGTAGGTGTGCAAGAGGCTGCCAAATGGCTTGAAGTTAGCCTCCTTTTCCAAGAGAGAGATAAAGTCATCTGTGTTGGAGCTAAAGCCTAGAGGAATGATCTCTCTGATCTTCCCTTCCACATCATCAGGCTAAACGCACACAAGAAACATATCAGAAGGATTAGTACAAGTTAGTCATATTTCTATCATGTATTTTATACGGTACATGATGGGTTAAAGATAGAATTTATTACCTTAAAAACTGACGTATTTTGCAGCTACATGAATAAAGTGTAATAAATAAACTACTATAATTCAAAAGGGGCTTACATGTATTCTTGGAATTGCATACACCAAGTTAAAAGCACACCGATACACAAAACGTTATTCCCAGTGCTCTATGGTCTTTCATGTAACCCCGCTGGAGCAACAACAGAATAAAGCCCTATTGTTCTGTCATTAGGCTATACTTCAGCCTTGATTGACATAGCACACGTGAAACTAAAAAAGAAAGAATACATATTTTTGCCGAACAAAAAAAGAGAACCATTAGGCAATTAGTCCTGTCAGCTGAGTAGGCCTTCAGCCCCCCTCTCGCCAATCCTCTCTGAAAGACCACTTAATTGAATACATTTACTACTTATCTTAAACCATGAATATTTGATGAAGTCCCCCCACAATAATGCATCTCTGCTTCTCACAGGGCAATAAAATTTAATGAATTGATCTCAACCTTACAAAAAAAAAAAAACACACAAAACAAAAAAAAACAGGCATCGATAATAGGCTCCTCTCCTCTAAGCCTGGTGAGTGAACTCAATCAAACAAGTTTGCCCCTGCCATTCAGTGGCTCCTGGGCAGACAAAAGACCCCCCTTTGCCCTCTTTGGGATTTTTTTACTCAGCAGAATGCGCAGTGGCTTCAGCTGCGATGTTTGCATTGTATCCATTTCCATGCGGATTGACATGAGAACACTTCGTATTAAGTTGCTAAGCAGGGCCTTTGGCACCATTTAGACGCGTGATAGGCATTAGTTCTGTAGCAGGCCTCTCGCTGCTCCACATTCAAAACAGGGAAATGAAGAAGGACAAGGACAAAATGCGCAACAAAAGGCTAATGCAACACAGCGCTAATTCCTGCTCTTTCAGACATCAGCTAATATCAGCCAGGAAGCAATGCACCTGCGTCTGAGAAACACTTCACTATTGTTACAACTCAACTGCATTTCTGACGAATAAGAGAATCAGGGGATGCACATAAAAGGCAAAGGACAAACAAGTCAGATTGTCCCTGCTCTCTTCTATACAACATTTACAAATTGCAATCTTCAATATAAAGAGTGCATTGTTGGGTCACTATATTAACTAACTGTGCTTCTTCAGAGCTTTTAGTCTATTCGGGAATACATCATCTTTTCAGCTGAAAGCGCAACAAAGGTAAATGCCAGTGTAAGATCTAATTCTTACATAAAAGGTTTCATTTTAATTAAAGAGCATCTTGTTCTGTACCTAAAAAGGGGAAGAGTACCTCAATGTGAGCAGCAATTTACTCTTGTTGAAGAACTGTGTACATATTTACTGAAGAGAATTACTACTAAATGGTCTACACTATATGTGGTGTGGCCTGATAAAGTACTTCATCTAACTATTAGTTACACTTATAATGATACCTATATTCTGAGAAGAACAGAATAAACACTGGCAGAGGTGCAATCTGAGAAAAAGTCTACAATATCTAAACATCCAAGCAGCGTTGATTGTGATTTGTCCACCCCTGTATAAACAACTATGGTGTGCCGCACCCTGACACTATAACTATAGCAGATATTACGCAATCTGAAACCTGCTACACTACAAACAACAGCTGAACTGCAATCTGAATGACGGTGCAACTTGGCCTGGGCTATATGATATAATAGCAATATTTTGTTCCAATACTTTTGTAGGTGTGCGCATATTATATTTTACACAGACAGACACACACACACACACAAGGATATCGTGGAAAAGTTCATTCTTTCCCAGTAATTTAATTTAAAAAAGTGGAACTTTCATATATTCTAGATTCATTACACAAACTGAAATATTTCAAGCCTTTTTTGTTTGTTTTAATCTTGATGATTACGGCTTACAGCTCATGGAAATCAAACATCCAATATCTCAAAATATTAGAATAAAGAATTTATAATACAGAAATGTCGACCAGAGAAGAGCTCTAATCAGCTAATTAACACAAAACACCTGAAAAGGTTTCCTGAGTCTTTAATCTCTCATTCTGGTTCAGTACACACAACCACAATCACGGGGAAGATGAAAGTAAAATTTGCATTTCATTTGGAAATCAAGGTCCCAGAGTCTGGAGGAAGAGCGGACAGGCACAGAATCCAAGTTGCTTCAAGTCCAGTGTGAAGTTTCTACAGTCAGTGATGATTTGGGGTGCCATGTCATCTGCTGGTGTTGGTCCACTGTTTTCTCAAGTCCAGAGTCAGTGCAGCGTCTACCAGGAGATTTTAGAGCACTTCATGCTTCCATCTGCTGACAAGCTTTATGGAGACACTGATTTCTTTTTCCAGCAGGATTCGGCACCTGCCCACAGTGCCAAAACTACTAGTAACTGGTTTGTATTACTGTGCTTGATTGGCCAGCCGACTCGCCTGACCTGATCCCCATAGAGAATCTATGTGAGACACCAGACCAACAATACAGACGAGCTGAAGGCCGCTATCAAAGCAACCTGGGCTTCCAGAACACCTCAGCAGTACCACAGGCTGATTGCCTCCATGCCACGCCGCATTGATGCAGTAATTCATACAAAAGTAGCCGTAACCAAGTACTGAGTGGATAAATTAACATACTTTTCAGAAGGTAGACATTTCTGTATTATAAATTCTTTATTCTAATATTCGGAGATACTGGATTTTTGATTACATGAGCTGTAAGCCATAATCATCAAGACTAAAACAAAAAAGGCTCGAAATATTTTCACACATATGTGTAATGAATAAATAAAAATCCACACTACCTAAACAAGTGCAGCAAGATGCAGTATGTCACGCTTTATTATTATTTTGGGGATCAGGGAATTATCATCCACCATACACAGAATTACCTTATAACAAGTTTAATAAAAAAGATAGAAGAAGAAGAAAAAAAAACTTTTGCCAAGTGTGAAATTCTCTCACATTTTAAAACCTGTTGGGATTTGTGCAATGCACGTTACAACCGTTATAATTTCTGTAGATTTCAATTACCAATGAATCTCAATTATCATAATAGTCAGTGGTTTAAGCCCTACATCCCAACAGCTCTGCATGAATCACAAGTCTGATTTCTACACAGGAGACCAGGTAATCATCTGCAAGGGAGAAGTCCTATCCAATAACCAGCGCTTGCCATAAATACGAAAGAAGGAAAAGGAAAATAATGGTTAGCTTTGGGTTGTACAATTACATCATCCTTTCATATCAGTACAATATATATGAAGTTTACACAAGACAACAACAGGAAATATTATTAGCCTACCTGAACACAGCCAAACGTCTCAGTGACTTTGGAAGTGTACTTCACTTTGAACAGCGTGCTCAGGTTGCCAGCAGTGTAGTAAAGCTGAATCTGAAGACCCTTGTATCCAAATGCCACTTCACTGTTGTGAGATTCAGGAACAAATAGTAAGAGAGCATTGACTATATTTGACAAGCCACAGCTCTTTGATCAACAATGATAAACTGAGTGTGCAGAATAACAAACATTAATGGGTCACCATAACACACACATACAGGCAAAAGAAAGTAATCTACCATTACAGGTAGTGTGCTGAACTGTAGACTACTACACCAAATTCCAACAGGAAATAGCTTCCAAATGAGCCACAAATCGCAGGGTGTCTATAGCATCACTGTTCCCCTGGCTGATCATCCGTGTTGAAATATGTTTACAAAGAAGAACTATTCAAAGTAGTTTGTAGAATTCTGAATTACCTTTTTTTTTTTTTTTTAAATAAAATTTGCAGTGATTTTCTCTCAAACCATCATACATAATTAAATAAAAGAGTCATGTGAAATAACCAATTATCTAGCTTAAGATACCACACAGTGTGTCATAGAAACATACAGGGCTTCAAATTAGGTGACATGAACAACTAACATTCAGGGACTCTCCCACTGCTTTGGGGTTGTATGTGGCTTGAATGTTTATTAGCCTATGAAAAAGCCCTTTCCCTGCATTTTTTTGTAAAGAAACACACATAAATTTTTAAAACACTGATCTCAATATTTATAAATCTTGCAGGTACTTACTCATCACCATACAGTTGATGGCTGTACTCAGGGTGGAACGTTGTACTTTCATCATCTACATCCTCTGCGAAACGTACTACAGGAAATAAAGAGAAACATGCATTATTACTAACATTGGTTTAGTATGCTTTGTTCACATGCATATAATGTAAGAAAGGAGACATCAATTCCAGTCTTGAAGGACCAGAGCACAGAAAAGTTTGGTGATTTTCCTGCTATGACATACCAACTAAAGTACTATTTTTCCAGATATAGGCATGTTAAGTAGTGTTAAATCTGTGCAATGTTAATGTCTATAGCAATTACGACAAGGGATAAGCGATTTCTCTATAAATCCCAGAGACAGGAGTGTTTACGTGATGTATTCATTGTTGTCGTACTAAAAAAAATTATGCGTTCAAATTCCACCTCATTTTAATACAAACTGACTTGACTTATTATAAGCACTAGTTTTAGATTGCCTTTCAGCGCAAATTGAGCTCGATCATTAGAAGGTTGCATGTAGGCCAGGAAATCAATTACTTACCTAAAACCTTCACTTCTCTGACAAGTCCTTTTAAATGTCATCTATATTTTACTGTCATTTATATTTTACTGATTTTTCACTCAGACAGTTCTCGTTTGGTTTTTTAGGAGAAAACAGAAAAGAAACTCCCAAGAGTGTCTTTTAACAGAGCGGGGAAAATAAAAAAAATAAAAATAAAAAAAATAAATAAAAAAAAATCACAAAACCTCTTTTCCCAGAATATAATGGAATCTTTACCAACATATTCATTCTTACAGAATAATAATTACCCCACATCCACATGTAAAAAATAATATAGTCTGAATAGGACTTAAGTCTGTTATCACTGGTGAGGTGAATCAGGAGTCTAGGCATGTGTATAAACTGTGCTGGATTCCGAAATGTTCAAAGCATATATGAACATATGAACAACAGGTGTGTATTATTTACCTAATTTTAAACAAATCGCTTCATTGGTGTTGCATTTGTATTCGGCCAGTTTCTTCTCCATTGCGTTCATATCTGAAGGACAAGCAGAAAGCAAATCAGATGTTTACTTGGTTTTATAAGGGGGTAAAAAAAATAAAAAAAGACCGTGACCAGTTTGTTGGAGGACAGTTGAGAAGGAAGAAGTGAATGTTACTATGCTAGCTGAATCTCCAGAACTATATGTCTTAACATACCTCTAGGTGTGAATGTGTGTGAGTGTTGCCCTGTGAAGGGGGGGATTCCCACGATCTACCACGACCCTGACCAGGATAGAACAATTACTGAAGGAAAAGAAGGCTAGGAAGATGGGTGGGTAGGTAGGTAGGTAGGTAGATGGATGGATGGGTGGGTAGGTAGGTAGATGGATGGGTGGGTAGGTAGGTAGATGGATGGGTGGGTAGGTAGGTAGATGGATGGGTGGGTAGGTAGGTAGATGGATGGGTGGGTAGGTAGGTAGATGGATGGGTGGATGGGTAGGTGTGTGCGTGCGAAGTTGGATGGGTGCGGATGGATGGATGGGTGCGGATGGATGGATGGGTGGATGAATGGGTTGGTGGGCACTCAGTGTTAGCTCGCAAAGTAACAGCAATGTACCCGACTGGTAATGACTATCTAGCAAAGCTAGACCGAGCTGTTATACTTCTTTACCTCATTCAAAACGTCAAAAACAACAGCAGCTACTCTGGCTAGCTATATACGCATGTGTGCTTTAATGCTAACCTTTCACAGTTACCCGGCTAACAACGTGTTACAAACACGGCGTTCAGCCCTCGCTCAGTTCTGTTATCTTTATCCCCCTACACATTACTTATCATTAACATATTCCTCAAAAGCAAGTTAACGAGTATTTACTGCTAGCAGGCCATTACTGAATTATAGTTAGCCAAGTTAGTCAGTTGTGTAGCTAGCTGTCAGGTAGCTAACTAGCTAGCTCACTGGAGGCTGTTTACCATGCTAGCCAGTCAACTCGCTAAAGAGCACTGATAGCTACAGCAGTATTTGACAATGCATTCGTGTATTGTCTTACATAATATAAAAATACATTCTTACCCGCCATTTACATGCACGCTTTACCACATAACCCGCGAAATGCAAAAGTACGTCCTGTTTACCCACGTGCTTCCGCTCTCACACGTGATTGGATATTGCTGCTTTTGACGTACTTCCTGTTCACGTAAAGCAGTCTCTGGACGTGTCCCAATAACGGTACAGTTATAAATAAATAAAGTTATAATTTATAATTTGTTTATTTTCATATGATTCATTTAGATGTTATTCATATTCATGTGATTCATATTCATGTGATTCATATTCATGTTATTCATATTCAAGTGATTCATTTTCATGTGATTCATTTACGTTTGATTCGTTTACATGTGATTCATTTACTAATTTACATTTACATTTATTCACTTAGCAGACGCTTTTATCCAAAGCGACTTACAAATGAGAAAAATACAAGCAAAGCGATATATCAAGCAGAGAACAATACAAGTAGTGCTACCATACAAGATCCATTAATTGAGTTCCAGAAGAAGCAAACTGCACAGAGTAGAGGTGTAAATGCAATTTTTAATTTTATTTATTTATTTATTTATTTATTTTTTATGAGTTGGTTAGATGGGCGCACGGTGGCTTCACACCTCCAGGGTCCGGAGTTCAATTCCCGCCGGGGTGGAGTTTGCATGTTCTCCCTGTCCTGTGGGGGTTTCCTCCCCCAGTCCAAAGACATGCATGGTAGGCTGATTGGCGTGTCTAAAGTGTCTGTAGAGTGTGAGTGTGTATGTGATTGTGCCCTGTGATGGACTGGGACCCTGTCTGTGGTGTACCCTGCCTTGTGCCTGATGCTCCCTGGGATTGATTCCAGGTTCCCCTGCGACCCTGAAGAAGGAGTAAGCGGTAGAAGATGGATGGATGGATGGGTGAGTTGGTTAGGTGTTCACAGAAGAGGTGGGTCTTTAGCTGTTTTTTGAAGATGATGAGAGATTCTGCGGTCCGGATTGAGATTGGAAATTCATTCCACCACTGAGGAACAGTTAGCGTGAAGGTTCTGGAAAGGGACCTTGCACCACGCTGAGTGGGAACTACTAAACGTCGGTCGCTAATCGATCGCAGATTGCTTGAGGGAACGTAGGCCTTCAGGAGAGAGTTGAGGTAGGAGGGTGCTGTTCCAGACAAGGTCTTGTAGGTGAGCATCAAGGCCTTGAATTTGATGTGGGCAGCTACAGGAACCCAGTGGAGGGAGATGAAGAGGGGTGTGACATGGGTTCTCTTGGGCTGGTTGAAGACGAGGCGCGCTGCAGCATTCTGCAGGGGTTTGATGGAGCTGGCTGGGAGGCCTGAAAGCAGTGAGTTGCAGTAATAATTTGCTTCTCTTTAAATCCAGTTTTAGACTGTGATATTACAAAGGTCTTTCCAGATTATTACTAGCTACACTGTATAAGATAACCCCAGTAAAATTGCCTGAATTCTATCATATAATTTGTTCACCATGTTAGGTTTAAATCCTCTAAAAACAGATTCGCAATTAAATAACATTACTCTGTTCTAATTCACATCCTTCAAAGCATTGGCATGTTCTGCTTACTCTCACAATCCACCAAACACCCATACACCCAAAGTCTCCATAAACAAATGACACAGCAGTGTATCCTACAAAAACCGAACGTTGTCCACAATGTGAAAACAACTTGGAGAGTAAGCTGGACTAACCAACAAAATTACCAAGACAAAAAGTTCCAGTAAGAGAAAAAACGCCTACTGACTTAAAGTCTGATGAACAGTCTGCACACAATAATAAATATAATGTCCTTACCTTTTAAAGACTTGTAACAAATAATATAACAGTGTAGCACATAAAGCCGAGGAGATAACACTAATAAAATTAAATCAACAGAAACTCTAACCCGGTCAGAGCATCAAAACAGAGAGGCACATTAATACAGAAGTAAATTTTAAGAGGAGTAAGTTTACAAAATCTACGCGAAGTAATGCAACGACAATATCTTCAATAAAAATCCGAATTCTGTAGAAATGGAAGGCCGAGTGCAAGAAAATAAAAATAAAAGAAGAGCTAAAAAGACTCCATAAATGAAGCTCTGCTTTCATTATCATTTCATTGTATGTAATTTTAATAATAAAGGCAAGAAACCCTGTATAATCAGCACAGCAGTGTGAAATGGAATTGGTCCTAACCATTTGAGTTAATGGGGTTCTTATATTCTCATATACAGACCAGTCCATATGCAAAAGGCAATGAAATTATTATTTAGCTACAAAATCACTCCATTAACAAAGCTTGGATTACTTGACCTAAGTAATATGTTTGATATGCTAGAAGTTGAACCTTTTCCTTGCAATAAATAAACAAATAAACAAACAAACAAACAAACAAGTAAATAAATAAATCATTACAAGCAATGCCATACACATTCTAGTAATAAAAAATGGCATTGTGGATTTGTGTAGGCAGTTCTTATTGGGGTATTCTAGAGATTTCATGCATGGCTATGCATTACAGCTCAATAATAAATCAACAGTAAATCAACTAAACATCAACATCAGCTGAAAATCAATGTATTATTTCTTGATTGTAAAGTCCTTTTTGTTTAATCAATGCCTGTTCACATCAAAGCAATCAGTGTGTAACAACACGTGTGCGTTCTGTGGACTCTGCTGTTGATGCTTGATGCTGATCAATGCTTTTGATGACGAAGACAAGGATGTAGTTTCAGCATCATTTTTGGATCTGCTGCAGTCCTCATAAGTCCAGGCACAGAGGAAAATGTAACTGTGGATTATAGTGATGGCCTCCATGAATGAACAATGAAACTAAGAGAAGAAGTCTAAACCAGCCAACAATGGCATGTCTTAGTTTTCAGACATGCGATGGCAAAGAGGGGATGGCACCACATAAATATTTAAAAAAGAATGCTGATTTATGCAAAATATTTGAGTTGTTTCTCATATAATAGCACAACACTGGCAATATTACAATGATATAACTATAAATTATATAATTTATATAAATTAACCAGAGCTGGATATGTTTCGTGAAGTCTGACGGAATTGTATGAGTAATAGACATCTCAGAGATGTTATTTAATGTCAGAGTTGGGGATGGCAAATGGGGATAGCAAGACCTGCCACCCATGTGGCCACGCCGCTGCCAATCAGTCACCACTCAATTAGCCTCTTTAGAGATGTGAATAACAGCCTCTGGGTCTTGCCAAACCCATAATAAAGAAGTATATGATAACCTTAGCTTACTTGAAAAGCCATTACAAAACAAATCATGTTCTAAGATAAAATAAATACCTTGGTTTAGTTGCCCTGTCATTTTGACTTCACTGAAACTCATGACAACAACCTAAATTATCTATGTATTCATAGTGGTATAAAATAGCTTACAATGATAGGGAAAAAGGTTGTATCTACCATCCTTGGTTTGGCATAAACTGTACCTTTCAGAAAAGGGTTTTGTTTTCTTTTACAACAAACTTATTAGTTAGACCACAAGAACTATGAATGTACAGTCATGCTTACAATCATATAACCATAGTTTTGATGGTTTTCATAGTAACAATGGCAAAACCTTGCTTGAAACATTGTTGTACTATGGTCATACCATAGTAATCATAGTAAAACCATGGTAAAACAACTTTTTTCCCCCCGAATGGTGAAAATTCCTGTTGAACATGTAGAATATTTATAATATTGAACGAATGTATATTTTTCATTACCTAAAATGGATAAGTCATGGAAAGACATGAGAATTCAGGCATGAGATGAGCGTTATGAGTGTTTTAATTTTTGGAGAAAGGAAAACTCTGCAATCCAGCATAAAAACCTTATCCCATCTATGAAATGTGATGGTGGTATTTTTGATGGGCCTGTTTTGCTGCATCTGGGCATTTTGCTACATGAGCTCATTATATATATATATATATATATATATATATATATATATATATATATATATATATATATATATATATATATATATATATATATATTCATTGATTATATTTCCAGGTAAAATGTAGCTATAGTGGATCTGGACAGGCAAAATCCTGTTTTGTTAGTACTCTAGCTGAGTTTGATTAATGTTTTAAGTTCTTTATCTGAGATATGGATCTAGATTAGTCACTTTACTTATGTTTAAAATGTATTTTACCTTTACACGCATATTTATAAACGTAACATCAGTTGGACACAAATGACGCCGCAGTCGTGGAGCCACTCGCTTCAGCACACAGCCGGAGGAGAGGTGTGTTGGGCTCAAAAGAAGCGTGCGCGAGGAAGCGTGACGTCACACCCAGCATGGCGGTCAAGGTGACTCTGTCAATGTTTATGCTTGTCAAAAATACTAACCACAAAACTTTATTTCTTCTATTTGTGAGTGTATAACCTATTATAATAATCCACACGCGTCTGACTTGTCTCTGTGCCGGTTGTCGAGTATACTCCTGTTCTTAATCCTCTTCTAGACTGTCCTGAAGAAGAGTAGCCTATATATATATATATATATTTGTTATTTATTTGTATTTCTTTTTTTTGCACAGTAACTAACGTTGCTTGTGAAATGTTACTTCTTATCGCTTTCAGCGTCTCCTTTGAGAAGTTACTGCATGCTGGAAGATGTTCAGGCTGGCGTTTACATAGTCATTCTGTTATGCTTTTCATGCTTACTGCTATAGTTATAAACATAATGCATACTAGACAGTTCGGATTTTTTATTATTTTTTTTAATGCTATTTTTGTTTTATGTGCTAAAAATGGTGTATAGTTTAGTGTAATTACATGTGTAATTATCGAATCTGGTGAAATAAAACACTTGTTGCTATTGTAAAACGTGACTAAATGATCATATACAGCATAACTGTATGTAAAAGTGGAAAGGTCTTAATGTAGAGTGATTTATAATGTGATTTATATGTGTTTGTAGGTGCAGTCCATTAAACGAGCCAACCCGAATGAACTTAAAGAAATATTCCTGAAGGTATGAGCTCTCCTACAATGATTTTTACTCTGATTTGAGAAGTCATAACGATGTATCTCCTATTTTTAAAGCGCCGTTTTAAGTTGCATGTGCATGAGCTGTACAGTTTTCTGCTGAAAGTGGTTATATCCTGATTTGTTGCTCTAAGTATCATCAAACCGCGTGTTCACCTGAGTAGGTCTGCATACCATTCCTGACAAATTAACCACTGCTAGATGTCGATTAATACAGTCTACAGACGGGTGACAAATTAAAGGGACAAATAATTTAAAGTGGGTGGCATGGTGGTGCAGCATTGCTGTCTCGCAGCTCCAGGTGTTTCGCAGGTTCTCCCCTTATGTGTGTGGGTTTCCTCCAGGTTCTCCGGTTTCCTCCCACCTCCAAAAAACATGCTGGGCTGGTAGGAGGACTAGCAACACTAAATTGCCCCTAGGTGTGTGTGTGTGTGTGTGTGTGTGCATGGTGCCCTGTGATGAACTGGTGCCCCATCTAGGGTGTAGTCTCGCCTCATGATAAGTGTTCCCAGGATAGCCTTGACTTTGTCCAGGATGAAGAAACTAATGAAGATGAATTAATGAGTAACATAAAGCTTCTTTGTAAGGTGTTGGTCCACCAAAAGCTACCACAAAAGCTTCATTGTGTTTTGGCATAGATTCTACAGAATTCTGGAACTGTATTTGGGGGAGTAACACCATTCTTCCTGAAGATATTTCCTCAGTGGTGTTTTGAATTTTGTGATGGAAAACACAAAAGTCTAAACTCTCCCAGAGGTGTTCACTTGGGCTGAGATCTGCTGACTGTAAAGGTCATAGCATATGATTCTCATACTCATCAGACCATTCAGTGAGCCGTGATGCCCTGTGGAGGGAGGTATTGTCAACCTGAGACAAGAAGAAACCATTCCAGATCAGGATAGAAATGTTTCTTCATTGGATAAAGTTGATCTGTCGGAATAATACTGTATTGGTTTGCAGTGAACCTCCCCTCTTAGTGGACCCAAACCATGCTAGCAAAATGAAGATCCCAACGAGGTGGGAATATCCTCTGGATTGGATACCAGTCTGTCACAGGGCATAGCTGTTACATTTACATTTATTTATTAAGCAAATGGTTTTATTTAAAGTGTGTTAAAGTGACCTAAAATAATTTTCAATGATATAAGCTTCCAACAATTGATCAGAAATAAGTGGGATTGTTTGAGAAGGAACTTGGAGCGCGACAACTATACACGAGCCCGTATTTACTTGTGATAGCCCTAGCATATGTGTTTGAATAAAAACCACCTAGCACTCTGTGTGTGTAATTAGTCTTTGAGGATGTGTGTCAAGAGTTGGCTGAGGTCCAAGGACTTACAGAAAAGGTCGCACACATGCTTGGACTAATTCTGTCCCTTCCCTTCACCCTGGTATTTGCCCTTTCTGGACTCTTCCCAACCTCTGACATTTATTTCAGTCTCTTGTAGTCTCAGCAAGGCAATTAGTCAATGTACATGCAAACTGCAACACAGGTTATTTTCACTATAATTTGGACCCTGAGCACTAAGTTTCTCCTGATTTCATGACTGGGCTGCTGGTGAATCTGTGATGGCACAGTACAGCAGTCATGGCAGCTGATGTTACATTACACTGTCAGTTGCTAGTTATTGAAAGCACTTCGACAACTCTCAAAAAGAGTGGCTCCCGTTTTAACCTAGCAACATTTTAAAAGCCGCTCACTCTCTCACCACACATCACTGCACAGTTAACCTTGCTCGACAGTGATCAAATCTATAATTGACGGAGCTATGATTTTAATACCACCCTCGTCGCGTGAAATAATTAAGTAGCTCTCAGAAATGAAGTCTGCTATAATGTGTAAAGGAGCCACTGAACGCAAGAGTAGTATTTCACTCAGTGCTGACTACAGTACGTGCTTGATTTGATGATGAAGTACTCTAGGCTTACCATGGCTGAACTTGCACTCAATTATATGGTGAAGCTGTTAATAAATTGATTGGAATTAATGCTTTCCCCCACAAGCATTAGCTGTAGAGTGTGTTTGTGTATGTGTGTGTGTGTGTGTGAGGTAGGGAGGGAGAGGGAGACACACACAGAAAGAGAGCGTGTGTATTTCATCAAAGCGGGATCTTTTACTATTGCTCTTTAACTTGCACCATTATGTACTGTAAAACTTTACAACTACAACAAAAGTAACTGTTTGAAAGACTTCACTCAAAGTGCTTGTATCACTCTTTCATGCCGCTGATGAAGTATTCAGGACTAAAAGAATGGCATAAATGTATCTGTCTTGTGATCTTATTCTTGATTCATTTATTTGTGTAATGAGTTGAGGATTCATGTATTTTGCTTGATCATTACACAATCAAGTCCACTGAGTTTTCTGGGATGTCTTGTAATAATATTGCAGAAGTCACCAACCCTTTGCACAGCTAACAGGTTCTTTCTTTCTTTCTTTCTTTCTTTTTTCCTTTTTGATTGTGTACTTTTGAACTCATCAGCTATCAATGGAATCCATGAATAATGTGAAATTATTGATGCATTTCAGTCAGAGTATACACTGGGTTTGCAAAGAGAACCATAAATCAATGACATTGATGTTCTTACACAGAGAGAGACACTGTTGAAAGGCAGTTTCAGCTTAGAGCAATTACTGTTATATAGAGTGGACTGGAATAGTTACTGGAAGAGAGTGGTCAATAATAACAGTGAGAACAGTGATACAAAGGATAGATTGCTGCTGATTTTACATCATCTTTCACTGAAGCATTTATAGAGAGAGTAAACAAATCTTGATCTGTAGAGCATTTAATTTCCTACTACCGTCAGTGCACGGGATGTATTATTATTTTAGGAGATGGAAAAAGACTTTCAACTTTCAACAATCAACATTTTCACTAAGTAACTTTTAACGTAGAAAGCAAGAAACTGCTCAGTGGGATGGTTTTGAAAATTATTATCAAGAAGAACATAATAAAACTATGCTCAAAATACACACCATAGCTTTGGTCAGAAGACTTAGCTTACTAAATCGACTGCTTTAAAGACTTTAAAGACACTTAAATGACCTTGCACAGTCAGATATCCCTGAGAAACTAATTTAGTTGCACCATATTTGCTTAAAATGTTTAAAGTAACCAAAAAAATTTCCCCCACAGCATGCAAGTGTGGTGGATAAGGATGGGGAGCATTACATGACTCCTAAAGACTTTGTGCAGAATTATCTGGGACTCCACACTCAGCCTACCCACAATCCAAAAACCGTACAACTCATTGCTGGGGTTGCAGACACCACTAAAGATGGGTAAGAGGTAACAAAATAATGCTATCGTGAGACTGATATTAACGATTTCAGAAATAATATTCAAAACTCTTATGTTTGACCTGTTTTATTGTATCACACTAAAGCTTACCAACAAGTGAAATTTTGAACATCTTTTGTTCGACGTTAGAAATATCCTATGGTGTTTAAGGAAGATTAATAATGATTTATGTCTCTGCTTTCAAATAATTTTTCAGTGCGTTTGAGATTCCATCTCTACTGCCAGGGTTTAATGCTTTGATACTTTACGAGCTTGTTCAAACTGCAGCAGTAGTTGGCCTAGCTATTCTTCTAGTCATAAATCCTCAGAAAAAGTGTCTAGTCTGTTTGAATGTTAGCTATTTTTTTTTATTGTATTCCTGAAAACTGAAATAGATTGAAAAATGATTTAGGGCTACCTGAATTCTCCATCACGTCTTTGCTTATACAGCTGTACATGTTGTACAAGTCTAAAGCTGATATAGATGACTTGCTTTTTATTAACTATAAAAACTGAATGGAGGATACATTATACCCTTTTAGTGAATAACTCTCATGCAGTAGTAGATCTAGTAGATCGCATTATATTGTATAACATAAATACACATACGGTATACTACATATGTTAAAATAGTTAATACTAAAAATAAATAAATAAATGAAGAGTTAAAGGCTGTATCTGTGTGTTTCAGATAGTGCTCTCTCTTTTTTCTTGTCCAAACAGACTGATCTCTTTCCAGGAGTTTCTGGCCTTTGAATCAGTGCTCTGTGTGCCCGATGCCCTCTTCCTAGTTGCTTTTCAGTTATTTGACAAGACTGGATCTGGGGATATATCTTTTGGTATGTAGGTGCCAGGAACTTATGAACTGGCTAGTTTAACGTGATATATGCTTGTCTGTCATAACTGACTTTAATGTCTGTTAAATGTATGTGTTTGTACAACTGTCTTTACTGATGTATAAACTATTATTGTCCATCTGAAAATAAAATAAATTGATCGGATAAATATGAGGTTTATAACACAAGATTAAAAAGCTGACTAGATTTGTTAATAAGAGCTGGGTGTGTGTTTGTGTTGTAGAAAATGTACGGGACATCTTCAGCCAGACAACTGTTCACCATCATATCCCCTTTAAGTGGGACTGTGAATTTATCCACCTGCACTTTGGACAGAACTTCAAAAAGCACCTCAGCTACTTAGAGTTCACCCAGTTCCTACAGGTGGGAAACACCCACCTCCCAGCCATCACTAACCTGGTCCTAGGAGTTTGTTTTCACTCTGCCATCTTGTGGCTGAAATATCTCCACATGTAATTTGTGAAGATAAGAGCACAAACCCTTTAACATATCAGTTTCTGTAGGAAATGTCCCCCCCCCACCCCACCCCACACACACACACATTCAGCGATGGGGGAAATAAATTAGCATGATTCTGCTACAGTGCATTTCCTTGAATCTTTGATTGGTTTCAAGCACTTTAGATAAGCTAGTGCACCAAGCACTAGTAAAAAAAAAAAAAAAAAGTCAAAGTCTACTTTTGTCTGTAAATTCAGATTTACTACACAGGTGATCCCTCTGTCCATCAGATATGTTGTGTTCCAGAGAGATGAGAGTGCGAGAAATGGCTGCCATTTTAGTTGATGGCATGTTGAGTTATGGAGATCAGAGGGGATGGTAGTATCTGATCAGTTTTGACAACAGCGCTGACTCCTGGTGCGACCCCCTCCTCCCGCTCTCTCTCCTCCAGCTCATGTGTCTGATTGCAGGCCTGTCCGGCTAAATCACAGCCCCCTGCTCCGGAAACACCTGCCTCCTCTCCAGGGCATGCAGCATAGGATCAGACTACACCTGATGTGGTTTTCATTAAGTGCACACACACACACACACACACACACAGAAGATGTGGACGCACAGAAACACGTAGGCATACATACAAAGCACAGAGCCCTGACTCATTCTGACATCACGCCACAGGCTCAGTAACTGTTCATTAAAAGACAGTAACTTGAGGTTTTATTGATGAGCTGTTTGATGTTAGAAGGAACATCTATCAGTTACAAAACAAGGTCTTATAGTATGTACTGTGACTGATTTCTTCACTGTCATTAGTATTTGTGTAAAACCCCGTAATGAAAAATATTGTCATTTTGCTAGTCTGTTAAAGTGGGTTGTTGAATGGCCCTCACATATTTGCTCCTCTGTTTCCTGCTGTAGGAGCTGCAGTTGGAGCATGCCCGGCAGGCCTTTGCTATAAAGGACAAGGGGAAGACTGGGATGATTTCAGCCTTAGACTTCAGTGACATCATGTCCACCATCCGTCATCACGTGCTTACTCCTTTTGTTGAGGAGAACCTTGTCTCAGTGAGTAATCAGTGTGAACCGTCATGCATATGATACCAAGTTCTGGTCTAAAATGAATAAATCATTACTTTAAATAACTGAACTTACTGTTTATTAATTCATGTATCTCTTTAATCTATATCTGGGAATCAACCCCCTGGACATGCCCCCAATCAGATTAATCTTAGTGTGTGACCAAATAGTACATTTAGTGGATGATTATCTGTTCAGAAACCATTTGATATTGTAAACAGATTTCTCTCAGTAAGGAAGGAAGACCATAAAAAATTGCAGAGTTTGTGTAGGATATATTATTATATAGGATTTTATTATTAATTATAATGAATTAGCTTTACTGCACTTAATAAATGCTGTATTGACTCACTGGTTTGCAGGTTGTGGGAGGAGGCACTACTCACATGGTTAGCTTCTCCTTCTTTAATGCTTTCAACTCCCTCCTCAACAATATGGAGATCATTCGGAAAATCTACAGCACATTAGCTGGCACGCGCAAGGACATACTCGTCACCAAAGGTACCTACCAGACTGAGCTCTTTTATATTTTCCAGGAAGTTCAGTATGAGTGAGCTTACAGATTAGAACTCTATGTAGCCGTTTCCTGTTTTGTTTGGTAGAATGTTGCTGTGTACTACTGGGTTGGTGCCGGTCACAAGACAAGTCTCAAAACAGGAATGAAATGTTATCTCAGAACAATAAACACCACACAAAAGCTTAATGTCAGTGTGTAAGATTCAATACTTGGTCTTACATCGTTCTCAAACTTCTTGTAGCCAGTGAGCTCTATTAACTGTGAAATAAATTCCAGGGACCCCCTCAGCATAGATTTTTATACATACAGTATTACATACTGTATTTCATTATTCCATTATATATTTCAATATTAGAAAAATATGTACAATAATGTTTGTCTATTTATTGGCACCATAGAGCTTTTTATTAATGAACTTCCCCTTCCAGAGAATTATTTGTAGGCCTACTTGAGTTTTTGAGGATGGATTAAATTCATTCAATTCTAGTGACCAGACAAACTAATAATTATAAGAACTCTATAATAACTTTGATAATGGTGGGTTGTGCTTTTCGCTGCTGTAGCTCAAATTAAAAAAAATCACACACATCCTGGCTGAGCTTCATGGGCTCCATTTTGAGTACTGCTGATTTACATAGTTAATGCTAAATAGTGTTGTTATATTTTAACGGTAAGTACGGCCAGGTTTCACCTCTTACTAGGATCAGAAAAAACAAAAAAATTGCAGAAAGGCACTACACTTGACTGTGCATAGTTATTTCTGTAGACACAGTAATTAGTATGTGCCTGATTTGATGATGATGTTCTCCCCTTGTCATATTGCAAGATCTGCATAACTCATTCATTACACATTCCTATGTCTGACAATTCAATTTTTGGAGGGATTTGCTCTTATCAAGCACATCTTCTCCACTGTACACAAACTTGGGCAGCGGGTTATTCTATTATGTCCCCAAATCTTTTGAGCTTCCTATCTCAGTGGGTGTCTTGTGGCTGTTTGTATTCTTTAGTTGTTATAGTAATAATTATTATATCTACCTTATTATTTTGATCAGTATTACTGGTAGTAGCAGTGCTAACTAATATTAATAGTGGAATTAGTATTAGTGTCATTTACGTGACTCTCCCATTGCTCTTTCCCCAGAGGAATTTGTTAATGCTGCCAATAAATTTGGTCAGATCACACCGCTGGAGGTAGACATCCTGTACCAGCTCGCTGGCCTCCACACTCACTCAGGGTAAACACTATATAAGCTAAACATCTTTCAAGGTTCAAGGTTCTTTATTTGTCACATACATAATACAGACATGTGATGTAATGTAGTGAAAGGTTTTACCTTAGTTACTCGTCCTACAGCACAACAACGAACAGACCAGCAAGCACTAAGGTTATACAGACATAATAAAACTAGAATGTAGTAAAACATTTCTCTGCACAAATTCAAACAAACCTTCATTAAATTGTCATAAATTCATCAATTTAAAACACGGTTGCTTTTATTATTATAACACAAATCATATCCCCATGTCGTGTTTTTAGGCTTAATCACTGTACAAAAAGAGATTTCAATTCATTTCGACTCTCAGTCTATACTCTGTACCACAGATAGGCTTTCTTTACCCTGAATGCAACCAGTGCAGTTGTTTTGGTCTTTCTTATGAACATTGCCATTATAGTTCGACCTCATGGGTTTACCTATCTAACGCATTTCTCAAAAACAGACTCTGTTGAATGAATCTATAAATGCCATTAAAACATTACAGCATGGTTTATAGCTTGTAAATTTAGTGTTATTGCCTGTTTTCTGTAACAACAGTGGCTCCAGCCAGTTGATTTATTGGGAAGGAGAGCATGAGGGAGCCATAAGAATGCCTGCGGCATGTAGTGGAGAGCACTGTGGGTGTCTCTTTGGCTCTCTGAAGGAGTCTCACTCTGCGTGTGTGTATCTGTGTGTGTGTGTTGCAGGCTCGTGTCCAGCTTTGTTTACCTGTCTGTATGTATAAGTACGCAGTAACTTGGTGTTACTGCACTGTAAAAAGCTTATGGAAAATGTGACTTCATGCTGCTGGGAGGGATACTGCGCGTTTGGTGTTCTGGCTTCAGTGACGTGAAGCTTTCCTGGCATCTCATTCTAACCCTTGCTGCTGTGTGTCTCTCTTTCTCTTTACAGTCTTCTGTTATCTTTCTCCTTTCCTCTCTCTTTCCATCTTTCTGTCTTTACTGCTCCCTTTCTCAATATACACGTTGTCTCTCTGTGTTGTGGTGTGTGTAGATGGCTGAACCTGGCTGATATTGAGAGGATAGCTCCTCTGGAAGAAGGCGCTCTGCCTTATCACCTAGCTGAAGTGCAGAGGCAGGTAAGGTCCCTCACACCTCCACGGTTTTCTCTCTTTTCTCTCTCTCTGGATGCAGATAGAGAGCACGCTTTAATCTCCGAGCCTTTTTGCTGGGTAATAACATAACCACATTCTTATTACACTAAAATTACACATGCTCTCTCCATAATAGAATTAGTAGGGTGATGGTTTCTTCTTTGTGATCCTGCATTATGTAAAACTAATTGGACAGAACATTATCTACAATTTCTCCCCAGTAAAAGCTTGTCACCTATGCACGGATACACACATCACAAACATACCCCTCCACACACACACACACACACACATACAGAGAGAGAGACAGAGACACACACACTGACATCTGAGAGTCTTTAATAGGTGCTTTTCTCCAGGCCGGGCTTTCTGAAGTCTCATTGTATGAAGATCCTGAAGCAAGGCCTGTTTTGTCTAAAAGTTTGGTCAGGAGAGAGTGATGGAGAAAGCAAACAAAGCAGACAAAACATAATCAGAGAATCAGTAAAAAGATGAGAAAAAGAAGCAGTGAGATGGAGAGCATTAGTGACATAGTGGGAGTTTACCTGAGGGTGTGTCTGGAGGCCTAATCTAGTCAGTGCTGTGGTCTCTGCTTTCACTGCTGGAGGTCTGGAACAGCATACTGGGAACACACACACACACATACACATAGACATTTGTGGCATTCTCAGGCCTCCTTGGGTGGAAGTTGGGGTAATTGCACAAGCTCCTTTGATCAGAGTGCAGCCTCATTAGCATTCTGCCCTACAGTAAAAACAGCTGTGCAGAGACACAGAGAAAGAGAGAGAGAGAGAGAGAGAGAGAGAGAGAGAGAGAGAGCGTGCACATGACAAAGAGACATAGACTACTCATAAGTATGCAAACACACTTTTGTAACTCATGTAGATGCTTATCTAAGACCTGAAGATTTCACAGGAATAATTATCTCCTTTGCATCACAGTGGAGAAAGCGAGACAGCCTCATAACTTGAAAGTCCTGCTTTGGGTGATAAGGTAAAGATCAGCTAATAGCCATACTGTAAGCAATTTTATTACTTCAGAATTTTTGGAAATAATCTTAACCATCTACGGACAGGACTCCATCTTCACATAAATAAGAGTGGGAAAAGAGGGGAGGATAAGATGCAAGGCGCCTGCAGCACATTCCACATCTTTCCTCTCCTGTCAACTGCTCTATAGCACTCTTCTGTCCGCACAGTATCTGGTTGGCGATAGTTTTATAAAGCTCAATTCATTCATCCCCTCCCTCTAGTCTTGCTCAGTGTTTTATTCTTCCTCTCGTACTCTCCTTCTGTCTTTTTGCTGTAGCATACAGACATCTCGAGGCCGGTCTGGCTCCAGGCTGCTGAGTCTGCGTACCGCTTCACTTTGGGCTCCATCGCGGGAGGTGAGTGACGTCCAAGCTCCGCTGGCTGAGGTGTAACCTGAGCTGGCCAGACTGACATATAGGGAGGCCCCAGGGCTTGTTATTGTCCCATGGATAGAGTGAGAGAGAGAGAGAGAAAGAGGCTGATGCATGGCTCCAGGCTGTCTTTGGAGGCCAGTGTTCCGGAATGACACAAATCTTCCGGTATTGTGGTGGAATCTCTGAATAATTACCAAGAAGGAACTGATACAAGGAGACCACTGACAAAATGACACACGCACACATGCACATTTTCATACACACACTCATACACATGCAGGCTTGTGAGAGTTTTGAAAGACCGCACTGTCTGTGTGCAGAAACACGACTGTGTCAATTGGTTGCGCTTATGCTGCTAATGCTTTATATCAACGTCTTATTAAGTTAACATTATGATGGAGAAAAATGTTAAAGCCTTACTGTACATCAATTTGAATAAGTCATCATAACTCCATGACTGAAATGTCACTTCCAAAACTCGGTAATATTTGTCACCAAGATAGTGAGTAATATTTATTTAACATTTAAAAGGACGAGTGTGTCTCGTTAGGTTATGGTGTATTATGTCAGTGATTAAATATTATAGCTTAGAAATTTGATGCAAACCAATTACAGTGTAAAACAAAAAACAATATTTGGCGTGACCATTATTTACCTTCATAAATACTATCAATTCTACACTGTTATGCAGTTTTATGAGGAAAATCAGCTGGCAGGGTTTTCTATATATTTTGTCTTACTTAAACAGATTTTGGCTTTTACCTGCTTCTCAAATCTCACCTTTTTTGAGATTGGGGTTTTAAAAGATTGGTAATTAAAACTCACTTCTAATTAAAGTGTATTTTTTGGAGCAGACTGTCATGTAAATAGTGGAGAAAGATTAAGACGATTCCCATCAGCCACTGCACCTAGTCACATGCCGTCTGTTTCAGCTGATTCACGTTTGGCTCATTAGCACTTGTGTATAAATAGTCAAATTCTGCACTGCACAAGTTGTCTTGCGTTGTTTGGTATGTCCATCTGTATCATGTTATTCTAGTCCTGGTTTCATGTAAGTCTTGTTTTGTGTTTTGTTTGCACCTTATTAAAAACGTTTCAGTTGTATTCTGCGTTTGCATCCACCTCTAAATCCAAATTGTACTCACAACGCAAGACCGAAAACAATGGATGCAGCAGAATTTTTCAGAGTCCAAGGGGCCTTTTATGAAAGGGAAAAACCAAAGTGGAGAAGGATGGGAGATTCTTTCTAATCAAAGCCAATCGGGAATGGCTTGACATGGTGTACGCCATCAGGGGATATATCAAGAAGGAGCCTTCCATCCAGGCTGAAGTCATCTCCCACCCTCCCTCCCCCACTGTGGCTCTTGTTCAGCCCACCAAGTCAACTGAGAACATTGCTCAACCTCCCTGCTCGACTGAGGACGCCTCTCAGTCTCCTCGTTCAGCCGAGGACGTTGCTCCACCTCCCGGTGCAGACAAGAGCTCTGCTTTGCTTCCTTGTTCCACCTCAGATGTCACTACGTCAGGCTCCTCTTCGGACATCGCTCCACCTTCCTACTCCGCCGAGGACGTCGCTCCACCTTCTTGCTCGGCTGAGGACGTCTCTATGCCACCCTGCTTGGCTGAGGACATCGCTCTGCTATCTTGCTCCGTTGGGACGTTGTTCTGTCTCCATGCTCCACTGAAGACGCCGCTCCTTTTCTATGCTTTGCGCCGTATGTCATTTCCCTTACCTGCTCCACCGAGGACATCGCTCTCCCCTCATGCTTCGTGAAGAGCATCACTCCCCCCTCTGGCCTCACGGAGCACTTCGTTCCCACCCTCTGGCCTCACGGAGTACTTTGCTCCCCCTTCTGGCCTAACGGAGTACTTCGTTCCCACCCTCTGGCCTCAAGGAGTACTTCGCTCCCCCCTCTGGCCTCACGGAAAACTTTGCTTCCCCCTCTCAGCTCACGGAGAACTCCGCTCTCCCCTCTGGCTTCACAGAGAACTCCGCTCCCCCCTCTAGCTTCATGGTGAACGTTGCTCCTCCCTTGGGCTCCTCCTTGAGTTTCGTTCTTCCTGCTGGCTGCGCAGTATCCGTTGCTCCCCACTCAAGCCGGGCCGGGGATATCGTGTCATCTTTCTGCGGTGCGGAAGAGACCGCCCCCCACCTGAACCATCAGAGAAGTGCTTAGGGACACCTGGTCTGAGGGTCTTGGACCTTTCCTGAGCTGATTACATGCCTCGGGAGCCGCGCGTTAAGAGGGAGATCTGTCATCTAAATAGTGGAGAAAGATTAAGACGATTCCCATCAGCCACTGCACCTAGTCACATGCCGTCTGTTTCAGCTGATTCACGTTTGGCTCATTAGCACTTCTGTATAAATAGTCAAGTTCTGCACTGCAGAGGTTGTCTTGCGTTGTTTGGTATGTCCATCTGTATCACGTTATTCTAGTCCTGGTTTCATGCAAGTCTTGTTTTGTGTTTTGTTTGCACCTTATTAAAAACGTTTCAGTTGTATTCTGCGTTTGCATCCACCTCTAAATCCAAATCATGACACAGACAATAAATGTTAATGCAAAGAATGCTTTTGAGTTGTTCAGTCAAAGGTATTTGTAAATTAAGCTTTAAATATATATCTCATTTGTCATTTCAGAGATGAAACTATATTTTTCAGAGCAAAGAATTTGTGTGTGGATAAAATTATACAAACTAAACTTCTGCAACATTATCTGTGTTAGTCTCATCCTAGAAAACATTTTTGCTTATAGTTCTGAATTTGTGTGATTATATTTGCACATTTGTATCAACAGAATTAAGCCTCCATTATAAGTGAGCTTGAAGAATCAGACAAAGGTTACAAATATAGTAGATAGAGATCAGACAGAAAAACTAGAGTTTTATTAATATGGTGGTGGTGGTGGTGGTGGGGGGGGGGGGGGTTTCTACAACACCTTCTACCTGTCTACAGGTAGGAAGGGTTAGCAAACCTTTTCTGCTGCTGTCTTTTTTCCCCTCTCGCACTCCTTCTGAATGTTTTAGAGGCGCAGTCGTTACACATGCTTTGAAGTCAAGACAAGACATGACAAGCTTTTGAGGCTGAGAGCGGCATTTATAGCAACCTGCTGCTGTTGAGCTCACACACACACACACACACACACACACACACACACACACACACACACACACACACACACACACAGAGTGTATAATGCATGCATGCGCACTTTCACAACCTCCAAACTCTCACATATGCACATATGTGTGCAGACACATATCCTGACTGAACCCAAATTCACACATACGTTGACATGCATACACACACAGATCCTTCTCCCATACACACTTTCACATGCTCACAAGCTTGAATAAACACACAGATACAAAAAAAAAAGGCTGTGTGGGAATTGGAAGTTCCCACAGGCACACAACACAAAGTAAGGACTCAGTCTGAGCCTAATAACTGTTTTCTGCATGTATAGTTTATTCAGACATCTTTGGCATGGTGAAAGGAAACACCAAAACAGGATGTATAAATCAGACAGTGAAAGGTCAATGCAGGTAGATTATTTTATTTGTTTCATGTTTGTGTGGTTTAGGAGTGAAAGCCAAGGATTTCATACATTGTGTGTGTTTGTATTGTGTTTTACTAGTTGTTGGGACAAACTAGTCAGGAGAATGTGAAAAGTGTGATGTCTTGGGGACTTAACGTTATATAGCTTGATTGTGAAATGCAGATACCGAAAGCACCAGTGATTATATTTCATGTGTGAGTTTTTCATAAGGAGGACAAATTCATTCATACATTGATACTAAGTGTGTTTGTGAAATTAGGTTGGATAAACTCATGTGCTCTCTTACAGCCACGGGTGCCACGGCTGTGTACCCCATTGATCTGGTGAAGACACGAATGCAGAACCAGAGATCCACCGGCTCCTTTGTGGGAGAGCTCATGTATAAGAACAGCTTCGACTGTGCCAAGAAAGTGCTCCGATATGAGGGATTCTTTGGTTTCTACAGAGGTACAACTTTCCACCATGACAAGACAGCTTCCAAAGAGAGTATAAACAATATGTTTGTGTTAATATTCACCGGATTCAGAGTGTTAGCCTTTAAACCCAATGCACCAGAGGAGGAGATGGAGTGAAGTTACCTCTGTTTATACTGAATTATCATTCACTGTGTACTGCGTCACTGACATGTGTGGCCCTACACAAGTTAATACCAAAGCACATAGCTTTAGTGCTTTAGTGGTTGATACAACACTGAATGGTTACTAAATAAAGAAAAGACTCACCAAACAACTCAAATAATGCACCGGGATTACATAGCAATTCAGCGAGACATGGTTTTTCAGAACATCATTATGTCAAAAATTGACAGCAAGATTGGGAAGACTCTGTGAAACAGCCAGTAAAAATGTCGAATTTCAGAATTGAGGTTGTTCCCTCCTAAATACATTAAAACGAGAGCCCTGAGATTCATTTTAGCTAGTTAAATGTGCAGTTTTAACACAGAAAATGGGTGCCACTGGCTTGTGGAATGAAGGTCTGTCCTGTAGTGACTGCTTTGTAATGGAATTAAACCCCCGAGGCCTGTGTGTCTGGAGAAGTCAGACAGCAAAAGAGATTTGCCAGAACTAGTGCAGCAGCTTCCCACAGTCGGCTAATCCAATGTAGATGTTGCTTGTCCACACCTTGAGCAAAAAAAAAAAAAGGCATCATAGACAGCGAGGGAGTCCAAGACTGCCATCTGCTGCTGCTTTTGACATTGCAACCTTTATTTATCCGATTCTGCTTCTCTGCTGGTCTCTCTGCTGGCATCACGTCCTATCTGTTCACACTCTCATTTTGTCCCCCCATCCTTCCTGCTTTCCTTTCGCTCGCTCTCTCTCTCTCTCTCTCTCTCTCTCTCTCTCTCTCTCTCTGTCTATTGTTGTGTGGCATAGAGATAGCTAGACTGGCTGTTCTGTATGCTGGCAGTCTGCCACATCATCCACTCACTCAGCATTGCCCTCAGACTGTATCATACTGGCTGACAGAGGGTTACACACACACACACACACACACACACACGCACACACACACACACACACAAAGTCAGCAGAGTTTTATCAGAGCAGCTGACTGAGATCCACTGAAACGGCTCTCTCAAGCCTTTTTGCACGCACACAGACACACAGATAGTTTGCTTCTGTTCTCCCTTCTGCACACTGCCATCAGCCAACAGTTGTCAAATGCTCCGAAATGTTTCCTCAAATTTTATCTTGTTTGTTTGAACGGTCGCTTATTAGCTATTTTATTCAGAGCAGATCTATGAATAGATGTGTAGTGGAGATGTTTTTAGTCTTGCTAGTTATACTTATTAGCATGGTTTTATATATATTTGTGTGTATATATATATATATATATATATATATATATATATATATATATATATATATATATATATATATATATATATATAATTATGAGCATAGTTATTAGGATTTGTACTACAATGCTGTTGAATTGTCGAATCTGATCAGTCAGAAGGTGTTACTATAATTCATTTATATATATAATATATATATAACATACATATAAGAGCAGCTCTGACAATAGAGCCTTCTGCAAGGCAAATCACAGGTTTATATTAACGCTTACTTTATGGAACATTGTTGTTTCTACAGTAACAACTTAAACCAGTCTACAAATGAGTTTTTTTCTTTATTGGTTTGTTTTTTTCTTTTTTGGCCTTTTCAGACTTTGTTAGTTGTAGTTAGATCACAGTGTAATGAGGTCCCATACAGATAGAGAATCCAAACTATTACAAATGAACCATTGTAATTGTTCATATGGTGAAGTGTTCTGTGGAAAGCATTAGGAAAGTCTTCAAGACATAAGGCTTTGCAGTTTTCTGGTAACACTTTTTTTTTCTTCAATGGAGGAAAAAAAAGGGTTTAGTGAGGGACTAACTGTTTATAGCTGTTATAGTGTAAGTGATAACAGGAACTTAACTTGTTTCACAGATGTTCCATAACGCTAGATGTAACTATAACCAGATTTTTAAAAAAAAGTACAACTTCTTGCTCTTTCATAAATAAAAACGTGTTAGCGTTTGTCAAATTGCTGTGCTGAAAGAGGACTACAAAGTCGTTATTTTCATATAACGGCATGCCCTGTCATGTTTTATTCCATACTTACTCTTTCAGAAGGTTGTGAATGATGTAATGGATTTCTGTCAGCGGTGTTTAAACTCAGCATAACGTATTACATTTCTGTGTGTGTTCTCTCCCCTGCAGGTCTGTTACCACAGCTGATCGGAGTGGCTCCCGAGAAGGCTATCAAACTCACTGCAAGTTATTAAAGCCATCCACATCGAATCATTCTTAAGCCTTGTCTGTTCCTATGCACTGTCATAGAACACCCAAGGTTTAATTTTATAACATGCAAATGAACCACGCGTCCTGGTGTTTTTATTACAGGGATGGTAAAAAGTTTTGTATGATAGAGCGACAGCAGAAAGATTCACTCGTCTCTTGCACTGAGTGTAACATGACTGACTGACTGTTTTGCAGGTCAATGACTTTGTGAGGGATAAATTCACTGATAAAGATGACACCATTCCACTGGCTGCAGAAGTACTGGCAGGAGGCTGTGTGAGTACGCGAATATCTACACACTTCAAACTGTATATCTGTGTGTGTAGTTTACTGTGATAGTGTGTCTGTATGGAGAATGTAAGTACAGGGTTTATGAGTGTGTGTGGTGATGGTGCCTGGCTTTGTGTTTTGTGTGTGTGTGTGTGTGGTGCCAGTACAAGAGCTCTTGTCCCTCGTGTTAAGCAGGTCTGAGTGAGGCAGCTGCTCTCCTCTCTGCACTCGGCTTATAATTGATTCTGATGCGGTGGACGTGAAAAGCGCTGTTTCTTCAACTCAAGCGTTATGCCTGATTTTCCTGTTCCGTTTTTCCTGAATATTTACACGTGTAAATGAATAAATAGTGAGCTTCAAACAAGGACGAGAAACACCCGAGAGCTAATTGAAAACTCTAGGGGCTTGTGATTTCTTTCTCCTTCAAGGAAACTTTCTGACAGATGTGAAGCTACAATTATATTCTTAGAATTGATAATGTCCTAAGTGATTTTTTTTTCTCTCTCTCTGTAATTTGCCTCTTTGAGAGTGAGTGACTTGTGGCTGTTATTGAACCACAATCAGAGCTTGTACAGAGACTCTGGCCTGTTCGAGCCACTCTTCCTCTGCACCCTGAACCCACTAATTGAGCACAATCTGAAAAATGATGCTCGAGTGTGAGCGCACTATTTTTACCCAGTGCTATAATTTAGCCTGGCCAATGGGCTTTAGAGGATGTGGATATGGCGATGCCTGATCTGTGTAATGAGTCCTGGTGACAGCGACCAGGCCGACCGGATAGAGGAGAGAAGTGAAGACTGGAACTGGACAAAGAGGGTCAGGGCTGGGAGGTTGCGACCCCTGTCAGGGCCTAATTGGAGGAAGATGCCCTGGAGGACTGTGGCTAAAATTATGTGGAGCTCGATCTTATTGAGTTTGACAGCAGCATGCATACCTGTGGCCTCCTCAGCCTCGGGCCTGGAGGAACAACCAACATGCAGACGATCACGCGCTTATGACGTCTCACCAAGTACACTGGAATCCTCTGCTTTGGGCCACTGCAAGTCTTGGGCAGAAGTATAGCAATCTTACAGTGTGGAATTAGGAGTTGTTAGAGCATCATTGTCTGATATTTGATCCTTATATTAGCATACTCTCTACATTTAACACTTTTAAAAACTTGATATCTGAAATTGAATTTGCAGTCAAAACACCGAATTATATCTTCCTAAATAACTCGCACGTGAGGAAAAACCTGTGTTATGTTGTCTTGTTTTGCGTCTTCTTTAGCAAAGCCATACAGAGCTAGACATCTTCTATGTCAGTGTGTTAAAGAAAATGCTTGAATATGGTTACACTGCACACTTATGCAGTGAAAACTGGAATCTGGAATATAGTTGAATTTCTCAAAATGAGATCAAACAAATATAAGACTGTTAAGACAAACTTGAGGGATTTTCCCCCTCCTTTCTAGCTTGTTATTGGTTCTATTGATAATTTATCTTTACTTGAAGTAAGGAAAATTATCTTCCAGTAGAAAAATACAATTTCAAACTTGGAATTAGTTTGGAAATTGGTTTAGAAATCAATGTTTTATCATGGTGTCATATTGAGGAATATTAGATAAATCTTATGACACCAGATTTAACAAGAGCCTAAAAATCTGTGACCATGTAAATTAGTAAATAAGATGATGTAATACCTATAATACTTAAATGGGACTTGAATGGTGTAATGTAATCTCAAACCAAGACATTTTTTTTTATAGAATTCTCTAATCTGAAGATGTGGGTTAATTTTCTATAACAGCAGCCGTGACAGTATTTCCAGCTGTAATTCAAGTGATAGGTTTATATTATTGCACTTGTTCTGATATGTTATAGTTTCTACAGTAACAGCTCGTAAACAAGACGTTCTGTATAATCTAAGGCTATGAAAGAAATGTTATCTAACAAAGAAAGGTATATAATCATTGAAATGGTGAAATTTCTGCGAGGAGATTTGATTCGACATTTATGGAAGGAGTCTCGAGTGTCAGGGCTTCGTAACCGTCAGTAAGGTTTATGACATGAGAGTTTAGACGTTATGGTTTCTCTGTAAAATGGCTTTTTTTTTTGTTTTAACTTCAAGAGAGAGAGAATAAAAGAGAATCCATTGAGAGAACTATAACATAAGTGATAACAGAACTTGTCTCGTGATGTTCCAAAACATTAAATGTAGCTAATAAACGGTTGAAAAGGAAGACGCGTTGTTCCTTAATAAATAAAAAATTGTAGTCGTTGGCAAATCGCTCCGCATTGCTTTACACCAGCCTGGCATGGATTCTTTTCCTATAACAGCATGCCCTGTCATGTTTTATTCATTACTTAAGGCCCTGTGGACACCTGGCTGTAAATAAAATGGCCTGTTTCTGACAGAAATAAAGACAGCTCAGAGTGATCTGGATTTAAGATGAATGCTTATGCTACATATATACCTGTATAATAGTAGGAATAATTAGAGAGTGAGAAGCGGATGTCTTTACTGTTTTGATCATGATGAACCGTCGATGTGCTTTTAAAAGAAGCTGTTCGGATGTTTACAGAATCGACTTCGACCCCGGGTGTCACCCTCGGCCCTGATTAGGCTCCAGAGGGGTGATAGATGCTCCAGAGTCAGAGGGCGTCAAGCCTGAGGCTGTCTCCACTCAGAGCGAATTGTCCCCCGGGAGGAGAAGGGGAGGCTGAGGAGTGTGTGTGTGGACTGTGATGGAGACAGGGATGAGGAGGATGAGGGGGTGGAGCTGCAGCCTTGAGGCTAGGCCAGAGAGGGGAGACAGCACTGGTGCTAGGGTCAGGGCTGCTAGGCTCCGTCTAACACCAACGCTGCTCTGACATGACCCCTAATTTTCTGCTGTGAATGGACACCAGTGTAGTTGTGCCGACATAGAGACTACGCTCACTTAAAGAGAGCCTTGTTTTAGAGTTTACGTAGCTAATTTAGAAGTGCTTACTGGGAGGAGAATGCTGATGTGACAAAACTTGGAGGCCAGACTGTCAACCTCAAGTGGCGTCATAACTGATCACCTCATAGGACCTCAGATTCCTCAGGAAAATAAACATCCTAGTTGCAATACTCAGCATGTCTATATAAACTTGTATTATCAGTTGTAATTATTAGCCACACAGCTGCTTCATATATCACATTCATAAATGGAGCTCTAAGGACACAGAGAGCTTATACAACATGAATGACATCTATGTGTATATCTTCTACAGGCCGGAGGCTCTCAGGTGATCTTCACCAACCCTCTAGAGATAGTGAAGATCCGTCTGCAGGTGGCAGGTGAGATCACAACTGGACCACGTGTCGGTGCTCTCACCGTGATGCAAGAGCTCGGATTCTTTGGCCTCTACAAGGTGAGCTGAATGCTAGATAAATGATGGTGTTCATAATTATTTCAACAGATGAAAATATTTCTTCATTTCTTTGACCAGATAGACTTTATACTCATATTCTAATGTGCGTGCGTGCATGTGTGTAATGTATGTAATGTGTAAAGGTATATTGTATTTATGTATTTAGTAACAAGGTTTGTGTTACACCTAAATCCTAAACCTAACCCTAGCTGAACCAAAGTAACCACAAAGAAATGGTTTTACCCTCTCTTAAAATAAAATAAAATAAAATAAAATATCCTATAGCTGTTATTAAAAATAATTACATTTCCCAGACTTGCTGGTCCTGACAAGATAGGCATATCCCTGTCTTTTTCTGGTTTTGATACAGTCAGGACATTTTATTCATGACAGCTCTCTCTCTATATATATATACACACACACACACACACTCTCTCTCTCTCTCTCTCTCTCTCCCTCTCTCTCATATATAATCATTTACTATTCCTAAATGGTAATATATGATTATTATTCTTAAAGATTCTAAACATTTCTATAAAATGTCCATATGCAAGAAAATGTGTTTCCAAGTACTTCCTACTTTATTCGTACTGTTTATTAATCTCAATCAGTCATAAACAAACACATTAACTTATATGGTCAAGTCCGTATTCCTGTTGATTTTCTGTTAAAATGGTCCAAAAGGGCCTCAATTTTCATTCATCATCATGATTGGAAAGATCTCATTGATTTTATAAAACACACTCTGTATGTAATATGCAGTTAGAGAGGTGCTCTATACAGCCAGTACAATCAAGACTTATTCATTCATTGCTTGTTTACCTGTTTTTCTCATTTTGTTATTTCTGTTTCGTTTCTGCTGCCAATATTGCTATATATTTATTGCTGCTACACTACAAAATAGTTTACAGTTAACAGCCCGTATTCTGTGTATTTATTGTCCCGTGTACCTATTTTTATGTTCTGTGTATTTATTGTCCCGTGTACCTATTGTTCTGTTGTGTATTTATTGTTCTGTACTCGTCTCACACTGTTGCGTATTTGCACTTTATGTAGTCTTGCATACTGTTCTGTGTTGCACCTATGGTCCAGGAGAAATGACATTTCGATCGATTGTAAACAAGCTATATAGAGGAATGACAATAAAAACCCACTTGACTTAATATTTAATACAGATATTTTGTTCCTTAACTGAGTATTCTCATCACCAGGCATGTATTGCATTTTCAATATCTAATGCCTATTTTACTTACATTTTCAGTGTTGGATTGGACAATTTTGTCGGACACGTTCGTATATCTACTTTTACGTTTGTGCGTTGAAGAACCTTTTTCGTGTCAGTTTCCGGTTCCATATATCATCTTTTGTGCCTCATTTTGAACGTAATATAATATCCACGGAAGTTAAAATCAAATCTTATGCACAAACATTCATAAATAATGGTCCAGGACCTGATTTGCTAGAAACACTAGAGTAGTTGCAGTGATTGGTGCGGTTGATCTGGACACACACCGCAGGAAAGGAGATGTTGTGTGGTTGCATAATCAGTGGCTAATGATGAACAGCTGAAAACATGCTAGAGCTGTACATAGCGCCAATCATATTATTCCTGTTAAAATGTACAAGTACTACAGTGTCTGTCACTTCACACACACCGAGACACTTGGATGTAAACAAAAACACACACATAGGTTTTTCCTGTAGCCAGTATTCAACACTAAAGGAGGTGGAAAGATTGTGCTGCTGTTGCTCTCCAAGTTCCTGTGGCTTTTGCCTTAGATCTCCAGGAGCGTTCTCATATGCCATATTCTAATGAGGAGCAGACAATGTGCAGCTTGTTAAAATGTGAACACGCCTATTACTTCTTCTCTGCATGAAAAGACGTGAACACAAGCTATTTGTGCTCAAACTGTGCCTGAGTCAGAGTGCCTCCAGCTTGCATGAGAGATGTCTATTGTGCTTTATGTGGGTGTGTTATAGAGTGAGACTGTGTTTACCTGTGTTAAGTGTTTTTGCATTTGTATCATGTCGCTGTGGTTTTTTTTTTTTTTTTTAAATCAGCAGCTTGGTTTTGGTTTGCTCTGCATCTCACTTATTCATTTAACAAAGTGACTTTTCATTCAGTTCAAAATAAAATGATTCTTCATGATTGAACAGATGTCAGTAAAACCAAAAATGCCAACTTCGGCTACGTTCAGGACATTTTTTAGACTGTAGTAAACAAAATGGACAAAAACAAAGGCTAAAAAAATGATCCGTTTGCTATTATTTGTTAGAATTATTTACGCACTTTTTTTTTTTTGACTCTGAATAAAACTTTTCCTCCACCATAGATTAAAATTGGGTTAATTGGATAATTTAAACTCTAAATTAAAACTAAATGACATTACTTTTGTCTGAAGCAGACTTGAAATTTGTCAGTGCTGTAATTGGTCAAAAAGTTGAAACATATCAAATGGCAAATTTTTTTTTTTTTTGACCAGAGCCAACACAATCTACTAGTTGGCTAACTTCAACTAAGCTATCTATTATTGGTGTCCTTCATGTTCCCCATATATTAGGGTTATTTGTGCAGTCCTACCTCAGACCTTCTCCATGTTTCCGTGTTGAATAACACATTGTAATGTTTTCCCTGCTTCATCACATCTGACTTTACTCAGCATCTAGTTCTAATTTAAGAATTGTTCTGATAGAGTAGGGTTTACACTAAGATGCAGGGGAATCAGTGTCTTACACGAACAGATTTTGTACTACTATTATAAAGAAATCAATTATCTACAGAGTAAGATTACTATTACTCCAGGAGTCTTGCTAATTACACTGTGTTTTCATTATAAGCATTCCAGTTGTGAATTCCAGCTCAGGATGCAGTCTCAGTTTTGCACTTTTTCTGCGTGTTTATACCACAGCGCTGTTGAATTCTCGATTCTGATTGTTAAGAAGTTGTTGATTAATTTT